>NC_056745.1:1489726794-1489819294 GCF_019279795.1 Protopterus annectens | reverse complement strand
TACTGGATTTGTCAGTAAATCTTCTCAATAAACTTAGGAAACTGAATATGTTTTCCAGCAGATGGCAGCCCTGGCTACTGATATGCCTTCCTTTTTTTTCATTAACCCAGTAGGTGGACAATTTCCTTCCAACTATTTGTTTGTCACAGCACAGTTCAGAAACACAACTTACATGCACATATTGATAATAAATATCATATGTAAAACCAATTCAATGTACATTCAATAAAATGTAGATTCAGACTCATAGGAGAACAGAAAATACAAATTCCATGTAAGGCAACTAATGATTTACAGTATATAATGCATTCATTATTCTCAACAACTATTATATTGATAACATTTTAACTTTCATTTTTCCACTTTACCTAATTTGTGTGATTGCTAGTAATAAATATGACATTTGACATCATGTTAGAATTTAACCAATGCAAAATTGCTAGGAGTGTAGGAAGAAATTATGTGTAACATACATCACATTTTATAGAAGTGTTAGGTATCTTTCTTTGAGGAGTGTTAGGTGTCTTGTGTAAAGTGTCAACTTTTTCTTCTTGGCTGTCACTTAAAAGTCACAAGAAAACAGACAACAGAGAAATTTATACTTATCCCCTGTTCTCAATTACAGACATAACGACTGGAGTCAGGCTGAATAACGTAAGGAGGTAACATCTGACTTGTTCACACATCATTGTCAAGTGTGTTAGCGTGAGACAGATTTCCTTTGAATGAAATAGCTGAACTCACTGACAGTGCCTATCTCCTTTAAAAATATCTACAGCAAAGATTGCAGTACTGTCCATAGAAGCTAGAAAAATAGCTTTAACTGGTTTGTAGGTGTGCTATGATGGTTGCATATGCTTCTTAACATATTTTATTATATTATAATTGGTGTATTACATTGTTACATGACAAACGCACACATTCTGCACTTTTGTGATTTATTCAGTTGCTCACAGTTTTGATTATTGTTCAGATGATTTATTTATGCCTTTTGTCAACCACTTAAGCCAGCTAATACTGTGCCCTTAATTAGCTACTGTTGTGATGGTTTATGCCTTTCGGCAACAGCTGTCCAAACACTCTATTCATGAAAATCTGGCATTTTTTGTACACACATACAAGCTCATGCTCTCTTGTGTGTGTGTCTGTTTAATTTATGTTTGTTTACATCATCCCATAGTTTATGATTAATAACACAAATGTGTGTTTGGTAACGAATGTTAATAGAGGTGGGCTTTGCCTTTCTTCTCACTGTTACTCTACACAGGGTTCTTTTCTCTCTAGCTCATGTTCTGGAAAAAACTCTCCATGGGTTTACCATGTAGTTAGCAAATGAAATAAATAAATAAACTAATGCGAATGGTAAACAGGCTGTTGCTGATGCAAACAGGTGAGTCTTCTTACTTAAGTTTTCATTGGAAAATATTGACATGTACAGAATAATATCCCTTCAGATACACAACTGAATAAAAAACACCTTTGTTCTGCATCTCTAAACATTTCAAGCATCACACAGCTTGGTTTTATTTCAGCTCTCAGACATTTTCAGAATATACCTTTTCTGTTTATATTCATTCATAAATGTGGTAGAATCTGGTACTTATGGCATAATACATTTTTAGTGAACAATCATTTATTTATTTATTATTTATTGACATCGGATTATCAGGAAAATCCAACTGGGTAGAAGCCCATTTTCAGCAGAGGCCTGGGGAGAAAAGCTACACATTATTACAAACCATTTTAATAACAATAATTTTTCAGTCTCCAAAAATAAAACATCTGCAATTTAAATAATTATAACAAATTAGACATAATATAAAAAGATTGGTTAAGAATTGATACAAGTTGTATAACAGTCATTTAATATTCAGAGAAATGTTAGACAGTTTGTAGAGAAATTAAAGGTAAGTATTAACAAGCAGGAATTACAATATGAAGTTAGGGAAAAACAGGCTTATGCTATATTTAGAGAGAAAGACAAAGAGGACAATTTGATAAATGTAAGGAAGTAAGTGAGGAAGGGAGAGGAAGACTGTATAAGGAATGAAAAGGTACTTGTTCACATTTAAGGATATAGTTTATCCTCGTTTTGAGCAAGAACAGAACCAAATTTTAGCTAGGAAGCCTTTCAGACTGATTTTGAAAGATGGGAGGGAGGTTATTGACCTGATGGATACAGGTAAGGAGTTCCAGGTCTTAGCAACCTTGAATGAGTACAGATAGTGCTCAGCATATTTGATAGGTTTGTAGACAGACAAGAGTTTTAGGTCACTGGATCACAATAGCCAACTGGGAACATACTTGTCTAGAAATTTTTTTTTCATGCTGGGCAGGCAGATGGATGCTGGATAATTCTATAGGGGTAAGAAGTTGTGTATATGTTAGTTGATTTGGCAGTTCTAACCAATTTAGGATTTTCAGTGCTATACAGTACCTTCTGCTTGTTACTGTGCACTGTTTAAACATTATGTGTGTTAGTGCCTTCTGTTTTTTGAGTGTATATTTGTGGGGTTTTGCTAGGTGTTCTGGTTTCTTTTCTCATCTTGAATGGATGCCATTAGGTGAATTCACGATGCTCCTAAATTCCACCACCTCCATGACAACAGCAAAACAATGATAGGAATAATATTAAAGATACCAACAGATGCAGGATAGAAATAATACTAATGATAGTAACAGATGCAGGATAGGAATAATACTAGTGATAGCAACAGATGCAGGATAGGAATAATACTAGTGATAGCAACAGATGCAGGATAGGAATCATACTAATGATAGTAACCGATGCAGGATAGGAATAATACTAGTGATAGCAACAGAATCAGGATAGGAATCATACTAATGATAGCAACAGATGCAGGATAGGAATAATACTAATGATAGTAACAGATGCAGGATAGGAATAATACTAGTGATAGCAACAGATGCAGGATAGGAATAATACTAATGATAGTAACAGATGCAGGATAGGAATAATACTAGTGATAGCAACAGATGCAGGATAGGAATCATACTAATGATACCAACAGATGCAGGATAGGAATCATACTAATGATAGCAACAGATGCAGGATAGGAATCATACTAATGATAGCAACAGATGCTGGATAGGAATAATACTAATGATAGCAACAGATGCAGGATAGGAATCATACTAATGACAGCAACAGATGCAGGATAGGAATAATACTAATGATGGCAACAGATGCAGGATAGGAATAATACTAATGATAGCAACAGATGCAGGATAGGAATCATACTAATGATAGCAACAGATGCAGGATAGGAATAATACTAATGATAGCAACAATGCAGGATAGGAATCATACTAATGATAGCAACAGATGCAGGATAGGAATAATACTAATGATAGTAACAATGCAGGATAGGAATCATACTAATGATAGTAACAGACGCAGGATAGGAATCATACTAATGATAGCAACAGATGCAGGATAGGAATCATACTAATGATAGCAACAGATGCAGGATAGGAATCATACTAATGATAGCAACAGATGCAGGATAGGAATCATACTAATGATAGCAACAGATGCAGGATAGGAATCATACTAATGATATCAACAGATGCAGGCTAGGAATCATACTAATGATAGCAACAGATGCAGGATAGGAATCATACTAATGATAGTAACAGATGCAGGATAGGAATCATACTAATGATAGCAACAGATGCAGGATAGGAATCATACTAATGATAGCAAGAGATGCAGGATAGGAATCATACTAATGATAGCAACAGATGCAGGCTAGGAATCATACTAATGATAGCAACAGATGCAGGATAGGAATCATACTAATTAATGATAGTAACAGATGCAGGATAGGAATCATACTAATGATAGCAACAGATGCAGGATAGGAATCATACTAATGATAGCAACAGATGCAGGCTAGGAATAATACTAATGATAGCAACAGATGCAGGATAGGAATCATACTAATGATAGTAACAGATGCAGGATAGGAATAATACTAATGATGGCAACAGATGCAGGATAGGAATCATACTAATGATAGCAACAGATGCAGGATAGGAATCATGCTAATGATAGCAACAGATGCAGGATAGGAATAATACTAATGATAGCAACAGATGGAGGATAGGAATCATACTAATGATAGCAACAGATGCAGGATAGGAATCATACTAATGACAGCAGCAGATGCAGGATAGGAATCATACTAATGATAGCAACAGATGCAGGACAGAAATCATACTAATGATAGCAACAGATGGAGGATAGGAATCATACTAATGAAAGCAACAGACGCAGGATAGGAATCATACTAATGATAGCAACAGATGCAGGATAGGAATCATACTAATGACAGCAGCAGATGCAGGATAGGAATCATACTAATGATAGCAACAGATGCAGGACAGAAATCATACTAATGATAGCAACAGATGCAGGATAGGAATCATACTAATGATAGCAACAGATGCAGGATAGGAATCATACTAATGATAGCAACAGATGCAGGATAGGAATCATACTAATGATAGCAACAGATGCAGGATAGGAATCATACTAATGATAGCAACAGATGCAGGATAGGAATAATACTAATGATAGCAACAGATGCAGGATAGGAATCATACTAATGATAGTAACAGATGCAGGATAGGAATAATACTAGTGATACCAACAGATGCAGGACAGGAATATTATAATGACAGTAACAGATGCAGGACAGGAATCATACTAATGATAGCAACAGATGCAGGATAGGAATAATACTAGTGATACCAACAGATGCAGGACAGGAATAATACTAATGATAGCAACAGATGCAGGACAGGAATCATACTAATGATAGCAACAGATGCAGGATAGGAATCATGCTAATGATAGCAACAGATGCAGGATAGGAATAATACTAATGATAGCAACAGATGCAGGATAGGAATAATACTAATGATAGCAACAGATGGAGGATAGGAATCATACTAATGATAGCAACAGATGCAGGATAGGAATAATACTAGTGATACCAACAGATGCAGGACAGGAATAATACTAATGATAGCAACAGATGCAGGACAGGAATCATACTAATGATAGCAACAGATGCAGGATAGGAATCATGCTAATGATAGCAACAGATGCAGGATAGGAATAATACTAATGATAGCAACAGATGCAGGATAGGAATCATACTAATGATAGCAACAGATGGAGGATAGGAATCATACTAATGAAAGCAACAGACGCAGGATAGGAATCATACTAATGATAGCAACAGATGCAGGATAGGAATCATACTAATGACAGCAACAGATGCAGGATAGGAATCATACTAATGATAGCAACAGATGCAGGATAGGAATCATACTAATGATAGCAACAGATGCAGGATAGGAATCATACTAATGATAGCAACAGATGCAGGATAGGAATAATACTAATGATAGCAACAGATGCAGGATAGGAATAATACTAATGATAGCAACAGATGCAGGATAGGAATCATACTAATGATAGCAACAGATGCAGGATAGGAATCATACTAATGACAGCAACAGATGCAGGATAGGAATCATACTAATGATAGCAACAGATGCAGGATAGGAATCATACTAATGATAGCAACAGATGCAGGATAGGAATCATACTAATGATAGCAACAGATGCAGGATAGGAATCATACTAATGATAGCAACAGATGCAGGATAGGAATCATACTAATGATAGCAACAGATGCAGGATAGGAATAATACTAATGATAGCAACAGATGCAGGATAGGAATCATACTAATGATAGCAACAGATGCAGGATAGGAATCATACTAATGATAGCAACAGATGCAGGATAGGAATAATACTAATGATAGCAACAGATGCAGGATAGGAATCATACTAATGATAGCAACAGATGCAGGATAGGAATCATACTAATGATAGCAACAGATGCAGGATAGGAATAATACTAATGATAGCAACAGATGCAGGATAGGAATCATACTAATGATAGCAACAGATGCAGGATAGGAATCATACTAATGATAGCAACAGATGCAGGATAGGAATCATACTAATGATAGCAACAGATGCAGGATAGGAATCATACTAATGATAGCAACAGATGCAGGATAGGAATCATACTAATGATAGCAACAGATGCAGGATAGGAATAATACTAATGATAGCAACAGATGCAGGATAGGAATAATACTAATGATAGCAACAGATGCAGGATAGGAATCATACTAATGATAGCAACAGATGCAGGATAGGAATAATACTAATGATAGCAACAGATGCAGGATAGGAATCATACTAATGATAGCAACAGATGCAGGATAGGAATAATACTAATGATAGCAACAGATGCAGGATAGGAATCATACTAATGATAGCAACAGATGCAGGATAGGAATCATACTAATGATAGCAACAGATGCAGGATAGGAATAATACTAATGATAGCAACAGATGCAGGATAGGAATCATACTAATGATAGCAACAGATGCAGGATAGGAATCATACTAATGATAGCAACAGATGCAGGATAGGAATAATACTAATGATAGCAACAGATGCAGGATAGGAATCATACTAATGATAGCAACAGATGCAGGATAGGAATCATACTAATGATAGCAACAGATGCAGGATAGGAATAATACTAATGATAGCAACAGATGCAGGATAGGAATCATACTAATGATAGCAACAGATGCAGGATAGGAATCATACTAATGATAGCAACAGATGCAGGATAGGAATCATACTAATGATAGCAACAGATGCAGGATAGGAATCATACTAATGATAGCAACAGATGCAGGATAGGAATAATACTAATGATAGCAACAGATGCAGGATAGGAATCATACTAATGATAGCAACAGATGCAGGATAGGAATCATACTAATGATAGCAACAGATGCAGGATAGGAATAATACTAATGACAGCAACAGATGCAGGATAGGAATCATACTAATGAAAGCAACAGACGCAGGATAGGAATCATACTAATGATAGCAACAGATTCAGGATAGGAATCATACTAATGATAGCAACAGATGCAGGATAGGAATCATACTAATGATAGCAACAGATGCAGGATAGGAATCATACTAATGATAGCAACAGATGCAGGATAGGAATAATACTAATGATAGCAACAGATGCAGGATAGGAATCATACTAATGATAGCAACAGATGCAGGATAGGAATCATACTAATGATAGCAACAGATGCAGGATAGGAATAATACTAATGATAGCAACAGATGCAGGATAGGAATCATACTAATGATATCAACAGATGCAGGATAGGAATCATACTAATGATAGCAACAGATGCAGGATAGGAATCATACTAATGATAGCAACAGATGCAGGATAGGAATCATACTAATGATAGCAACAGATGCAGGATAGGAATCATACTAATGATAGCAACAGATGCAGGATAGGAATCATACTAATGATAGCAACAGATGCAGGATAGGAATCATACTAATGATAGCAACAGATGCAGGATAGGAATCATACTAATGATAGCAACAGATGCAGGATAGGAATCATACTAATGATAGCAACAGATGCAGGATAGGAATCATACTAATGATAGCAACAGATGCAGGATAGGAATCATACTAATGATAGCAACAGATGCAGGATAGGAATCATACTAATGATAGCAACAGATGCAGGATAGGAATCATACTAATGATAGCAACAGATGCAGGCTAGGAATCATACTAATAGTTGCAACAGATGCAGGACCCATGTCACTGGAGACCTTTGTAGTCATGCCCTATTCGTACAATAAAAATGTATCAAACAACATGAGAAACATAAGTTTAACATTACTAGGTTTGAAACTGTAGCATAAAGACAAAGAAAAACTATACAGATTGCAGTCCGTTATATTCTCTGACAGGCACTAGTCTGATACCATCCAAGCACAGGTCTATCATGTTTACCAGTAGTCCCATATAGAAACTATGAATTTAGGGAACCAACCCTCTGAATCTGCCTTCACTCTTTCATCAGAAGTAATGTTTTGTTCTGTAAATCCTGCATTATCATGAACGGAATTCCATCCGTTAGGCTGCTGAATGGAAAATGCTTGGATACACAAGAAAGTGAATGGTGTGGAATTAGTAGTCACAATGAAGAAGCCACAGCTGACTTTGATGTTCTTGTTCTGTGTTTGGTTGTTAGCATTTAGCGAAGATACCCAAAATGATCAAGATTTATATTTTAAACTGTCATTCTGTCTGATAATGGTAATACTGTTCTGTTAATATCGCTTATTACTTAGACAGGATTATAATTTCCTGTATCCCTGGTCTGAGTTTGAAAATAATCTGGAGGGATCAGTGATTTATCCAGGTTGACAAATATAAATAAATTAAATACACTAGAGTGCTGATGAGAAATGTGTCTCTAAAGGATATGGATATCTAGCTTGCATGTATAAGAGTAAAACCGTGATGTTGTCTCTTCTTTGCATGAATCTGTAGATTTTGTTTAAGTAGTCTGCACTCTTTGCTAGGTACAAATAACTTTTACTCTGAAAAATAGCCCTCACTGAAAACTACAATGTGCTTCCTCTGCCTCTCTGTTACTCTTTGGCAGGTGGACAGCAGAGTTGGAGTCTTATGCACAGAGCAATACTGGTGACCTTATGTGTGTGGTCTGAATGCATTTCCATGGACCAGGAGTATTGTTGCTAGGCAGTTAAAGGGGCAAACAACCCAGTTCAAAGACACAAAGCATTGCCATACTAGAAGCAGCTATGACAGCAGACATATCCTCTTCTACAGCAGCAGGAGTCATAGACACAAAAAGCTTGTTCAGAAAGCGTGGAAAAACAGCTGTTAGGTGTGGGACCTCTGCAGCTGTGACAGATGACAGTGGCACTCATCAGATGGAACTGCATCGTGTCTCCATGGTAAGTTCTCTATCTCACAGCTTTAGGGTCTGGGGTTTAAGTCTGGCAACTAGAGAGTGCCTCTGTGGTCATTTCATGTTCTGTCTATGTCTGCATGGGTTTACTTTAGGGATTTAAGTTTCCCCTAAATACAGAAGTTGATTGGCTACAGTAAACTGTATTACAGTTTGTTGTGGAGTGGTCATGGCTGAAGAAGAACAGCTCACGTATCCCATAAGTGAAGAAAAAATATTACATGTCTATCTATATCTATCTATCTATATAGATATGTTCAGCAGGTACATGTCACATACATGCAAGAAGAAACCCATGTCATGGGAGCATCTACAGCAGCGAAGGAAGGTGTTAAGGAAAGTAAGTAACACGTACTGGAGCATGTTATTGCCCTTAAATGGGAGTCGGCATCAGATCTACTGCTTCCGGTTAACACAAAACATTGTCCTCAGTCAATACCCACAGAGTATAGCCTGGAGTATGTTGACATGGCAGCCTGCTTGCCCATAAAGGTGCTTGGATGTATGCATAACTGCTGCAATAGGACAGGTTTGTACTTGTGTGACTGTGCCACTGTTCTGTATCCACGGAAAGCCCAATTTACGCCCATGATAAGGGACTGCCTTTATCTTATGAACAAAACTAACATGGTGGCAATTCTAAAACGTAGCCAATTTTTTCATGATTGTCACAATTCCCAACTCTTAATTCAATAAGAACCGGAATATACACTTCCTCTAATGCTAAAAGCTGTGTAACTTGACAGAACATTCTACTAAAATACTAAATGTTCTACTGGAATTCCCTTTGCTGACAAAGGAGATGGCATCTACTGTGTTAAAGGCACTGGAATATATCCAAAACAGATGCAGGATAGGAATCATACTAATGACAGCAACAGATGCAGGATAGGAATCATACTAATGGTAGCAACAGATGGAGGATAGGAATCATACTAATGATAGCAACAGACGCAGGAAAGGAATAATACTAATGATAGCAACAGATGCAGGATAGGAATAATGCTAATGATAGCAACAGACGCAGGAAAGGAATAATACTTATGATGGCAACAGATACAGGATAGGAATCATACTAATGATAGCAACAGATGCAGGATAGGAATCATACTAATGATAGCAACAGATGCAGGATAGGAATAATACTAATGATAGCAACAGATGCATGATAGGAATAATACTAATGACAGCAACAGATGCAGGATAGGAATCATACTAATGATAGAACAGATGCAGGATAGGAATCATACTAATGATAGCAACAGATGCAGGATAGGAATCATACTAATGATAGCAACAGATGCAGGATAGGAATCATACTAATGATAGCAACAGATGCATGATAGGAATAGTACTAATGACAGCAACAGATGCAGGATAGGAATCATACTAATGATAGCAACAGATGCAGGATAGGAATGATACTAATGATAGCAACAGATACAGGATAGGAATCATACTAATGATAGCAACAGATGCAGGATAGGAATCATACTAATGATAGCAACAGATGCAGGATAGGAATCATACTAATGATAGCAACAGATGCAGGATAGGAATCATATTAATGATAGCAACAGATGCAGCATAGGAATCATACTAATGATAGCAACAGATGCAGGATAGGAATAATACTAGTGATAGCAACAGATGCAGGATAGGAATCATACTAATGATAGCAACAGATGCGGGATAGGAATCATACTAATGATAGCAACAGATGCAGAATAGGAATAATACTAATGATAGCAACAGATGCAGGATAGGAATAGTACTAATGATAGCAACAGATGCAGGATAGGAATCATACTAATGATAGCAACAGATGCAGGATAGGAATAATACTAATGATAGCAACAGATGCTGGATAGGAATAATACTAATGATAGCAACAGATGCAGGATAGGAATCATACTAATGATAGCAACAGATGCAGGATAGGAATAATACTAATGATAGCAACAGATGCAGGATAGGAATCATACTAATGACAGCAACAGATGCAGGATAGGAATCATACTAATGCTAGCAACAGATGCAGGACAGGAATAGTACTAATGATAGCAACAGATGCAAGATAGGAATAATACTAATGATAGCAACAGATGCAGGATAAGAATCATACTAATGATAGCAACAGATGCAGGATTGGAATCATACTAATGCTAGCAACAGATGCAGGACAGGAATAGTACTAATGATAGCAACAGATGCAGGATAGGAATAATACTAATGCTAGCAACAGATGCAGGATAGGAATAATAGTAATGATAGCAACAGATGCAGGATAGGAATCATTCTAATGATAGCAACAGATGCAGGATAGGAATAATACTAATGATAGCAACAAATGCAGGACAGGAATAATACTAATGATAGCAACAGATGCATGATAGGAATCATACTAATGATAGCAACAGATGCAGGATAGGAATCATATTCATGATAGCAACATATGCAGGATAGCAATCATACTAATGATAGCAACCGATGCAGTATAGGAATCCTATTAATGATAGCAACAGATGCAGGGTAGGAATAGTACTAATGATAGCAACAGATGCAGGATAGGAATAATACTAATGATACCAACAGATGCAGGATAGGAATCATACTAATGATATCAACAGATGCAGGACAGGAATCATACTAATGATAGCAACAGGTGCAGGATAGGAATCATACTAATGATAGCAACAGATGCAGGCTAGGAATCATACTAATGATAGCAACAGATGCAGGATAGGAATAATACTAATGACAGCAACAGATGCAGGATAGGAATCATACTAATGATAGCAACAGATGCAGGATAGGAATCATACTAATGATAGCAACAGATGCAGGCTAGGACTCATACTAATGATAGTAACAGACACAGGATAGGAATCATACTAATGATAGCAACAGATGCAGGATAGGAATAATACTAATGATAGTAACAATGCAGGATAGGAATCATACTAATGATAGTAACAGATGCAGGATAGGAATCATACTAATGATAGCAACAGATGCAGGATAGGAATAATACTAATGATAGTAACAATGCAGGATAGGAATCATACTAATGATAGCTACAGATGCAGGATAGGAATCATACTAATGATAACAACAGATGCAGGCTAGGAATCATACTAATGATAGCAACAGATACAGGATAGGAATCATACTAATGATAGCAACAGATGCAGGATAGGAATAATACTAATGATAGCAACAGATGCAGGATAGGAATCATACTAATGATATCAACAGATGCAGGCTAGGAATCATACTAATGATAGCCACAGATGCAGGATAGGAATAATACTAATGACAGCAACAGATGCAGGATAGGAATCATACTAATGACATCAACAGATGCAGGATAGGAATCATACTAATGATAGCAACAGATGCAGGATAGGATTCATACTAATGATAGCAAAAGATGCAGGATAGGAATCATACTAATGATAGCAACAGATGCAGGATAGGAATCATACTAATGATAGTAACAGATGCAGGATAGGAATCATACTAATGATAGCAACAGATGCAGGATAGGAATCATACTAATGATAGCAACAGATACAGGATAGGAATCATACTAATGATAGCAAGAGATGCAGGATAGGAATAATACTAATGATAGCAACAGATGCAGGATAGGAATAATACTAATGATAGCAACAGATGCAGGATAAGAATCATACTAATGATATCAACAGATGCAGGCTAGGAATCATACTAATGATAGCCACAGATGCAGGATAGGAATAATACTAATGACAGCAACAGATGCAGGATAGGAATCATACTAATGACATCAACAGATGCAGGATAGGAATCATACTAATGATAGCAACAGATGCAGGATAGGAATCATACTAATGATAGTAACAGATGCAGGATAGGAATAATACTAATGACAGCAACAGATGCAGGATAGGAATCATACTAATGACATCAACAGATGCAGGATAGGAATCATACTAATGATAGCAACAGATGCAGGATAGGATTCATACTAATGATAGCAACAGATGCAGGATAGGATTCATACTAATGATAACAACAGATGCAGGCTAGGAATCATACTAATGATAGCAACAGATACAGGATAGGAATCATACTAATGATAGCAACAGATGCAGGATAGGAATAATACTAATGATAGCAACAGATGCAGGATAAGAATCATACTAATGATATCAACAGATGCAGGCTAGGAATCATACTAATGATAGCCACAGATGCAGGATAGGAATAATACTAATGACAGCAACAGATGCAGGATAGGAATCATACTAATGACATCAACAGATGCAGGATAGGAATCATACTAATGATAGCAACAGATGCAGGATAGGATTCATACTAATGATAGCAACAGATGCAGGATAGGAATCATACTAATGATAGCAACAGATGCAGGATAGGAATCATACTAATGACAGCAACAGATGCAGGATAGGAATAATACTAATTATAGCAACAGATGCAGGATAGGAATAATACTAATGATAGCAACAGATGCAGGATAGGAATCATACTAATGATAGCAACAGATGCAGGATAGGAATCATACTAATGATAGCAACAGATGCAGGATAGGAATCATACTAATGATATCAACAGATGCAGGCTAGGAATCATACTAATGATAGCAACAGATGCAGGATAGGAATCATACTAATGATAGTAACAGATGCAGGATAGGAATCATACTAATGATAGCAACAGATGCAGGATAGGAATCATACTAATGATAGCAACAGATGCAGGATAGGAATCATACTAATGATAGCAACAGATACAGGATAGGAATCATACTAATGATAGCAAGAGATGCAGGATAGGAATCATACTAATGATAGCAACAGATGCAGGCTAGGAATCATACTAATAGTTGCAACAGATGTAGGACCCATGTCACTGGAGACCTTTGTAGTCATGCCCTATTCGTACAATAAAAATGTATCAAACAACATGAGAAACATAAGTTTAACATTACTAGGTTTGAAACTGTAGCATAAAGATAAAGAAAAACTATACAGATTGCAGTCCGTTATATTCTCTGACAGGCACTAGTCTGATACCATCCAAGCACAGGTCTATCATGATTACCAGTAGTCCCATATAGAAACTATGAATTTAGGGAACCAATCCTCTGAATCTGCCTTCACTCTTTCATCAGAAGTAATGTTTTGTTCTGTAAATCCTGCATTATCATGAACGGAATTCCATCCGTTAGGCTGCTGAATGGAAAATGCTTGGATACACAAGAAAGTGAATGGTGTGGAATTAGTAGTCACAATGAAGAAGCCACAGCTGACTTTGATGTTCTTGTTCTGTGTTTGGTTGTTAACATTTAGCGAAGATACCCAAAATGATCAAGATTTATATTTTAAACTGTCATTCTGTCGGATAATGGTAATACTGTTCTGTTAATATCGCTTATTACTTAGACAGGATTATAATTTCCTGTATCCCTGGTCTGAGTTTGAAAATAATCTGGAGGGATCAGTGATTTATCCAGGTTGACAAATATAAATAAATTAAATACACTAGAGTGCTGATGAGAAATGTGTCTCTAAAGGATATGGATATCTAGCTTGCATGTATAAGAGTAAAACCGTGATGTTGTCTCTTCTTTGCATGAATCTGTAGATTTTGTTTAAGTAGTCTGCACTCTTTGCTAGGTACAAATAACTTTTACTCTGAAAAATAGCCCTCACTGAAAACTACAATGTGCTTCCTCTGCCTCTCTGTTACTCTTTGGCAGGTGGACAGCAGAGTTGGAGTCTTATGCACAGAGCAATACTGGTGACCTTATGTGTGTGGTCTGAATGCATTTCCATGGACCAGGAGTATTGTTGCTAGGCAGTTAAAGGGCAAACAACCCAGTTCAAAGACACAAAGCATTGCCATACTAGAAGCAGCTATGACAGCAGACATATCCTCTTCTACAGCAGCAGGAGTCATAGACACAAAAAGCTTGTTCAGAAAGCGTGGAAAAACAGCTGTTAGGTGTGGGACCTCTGCAGCTGTGACAGATGACAGTGGCACTCATCAGATGGAACTGCATCGTGTCTCCATGGTAAGTTCTCTATCTCACAGCTTTAGGGTCTGGGGTTTAAGTCTGGCAACTAGAGAGTGCCTCTGTGGTCATTTCATGTTCTGTCTATGTCTGCATGGGTTTACTTTAGGGATTTAAGTTTCCCCTAAATACAGAAGTTGATTGGCTACAGTAAACTGTATTACAGTTTGTTGTGGAGTGGTCATGGCTGAAGAAGAACAGCTCACGTATCCCATAAGTGAAGAAAAAATATTACATGTCTATCTATATCTATCTATCTATATAGATATGTTCAGCAGGTACATGTCACATACATGCAAGAAGAAACCCATGTCATGGGAGCATCTACAGCAGCCGAAGGAAGGTGTTAAGGAAAGTAAGTAACACGTACTGGAGCATGTTATTGCCCTTAAATGGGAGTCGGCATCAGATCTACTGCTTCCGGTTAACACAAAACATTGTCCTCAGTCAATACCCACAGAGTATAGCCTGGAGTATGTTGACATGGCAGCCTGCTTGCCCATAAAGGTGCTTGGATGTATGCATAACTGCTGCAATAGGACAGGTTTGTACTTGTGTGACTGTGCCACTGTTCTGTATCCACGGAAAGCCCAATTTACGCCCATGATAAGGGACTGCCTTTATCTTATGAACAAAACAAACATGGTGGCAATTCTAAAACGTAGCCAATTTTTTCATGATTGTCACAATTCCCAACTCTTAATTCAATAAGAACCGGAATATACACTTCCTCTAATGCTAAAAGCTGTGTAACTTGACAGAACATTCTACTAAAATACTAAATGTTCTACTGGAATTCCCTTTGCTGACAAAGGAGATGGCATCTACTGTGTTAAAGGCACTGGAATATATCCAAAAAAGATTTTAGACAAAAGTCTCACTGCAGTGTGTGGCTGGTGCATTCATTAATTTCATAGATTTATACTAATCTTTGGATTAAAGAGTCACTGAGAAGCCTAGCCATATCACCCTTGTAATGGTAAGGGTAGACCTGCCACATCACCCTTGTAATGGTCAGGATAGACCAGTCACATCACCCTTGTAATGGTCAGGATAGACCAGTCACATCACCCTTGTAATGGTCAGGATAGACCAGCCACATCACCCTTGTAATGGTCAGGATAGACCAGTCACATCACCCTTGTAATGGTAAGGATAGACCAGTCACATCACCCTTGTAATGGTCAGGATAGACCAGTCACATCACCCTTGTAATGGTCAGGATAGACCAGTCACATCACCCTTGTAATGGTCAGGATAGACCAGTCACATCACCCTTGTAATGGTCAGGATAGACCAGTCACATCACCCTTGTAATGGTAAGGATAGACCAGTCACATCACCCTTGTAATGGTCAGGATAGACCAGTCACATCACCCTTGTAATGGTCAGGATAGACCAGTCAAATCACCCTTGTAATGGTAAGGATAGACCAGTCACATCACCCTTTTAATGGTCAGGATAGACCAGTCACATCACCCTTGTAATGGTAAGGATAGACCAGTCACATCACCCTTGTACTGGTAAGGATAGACCAGTCACATCACCCTTGTAATGGTCAGGACAGACCAGTCACATCACCCTTGTAATGGTCAGGATAGACTAGTCACATCACCCTTGTAATGGTAAGGATAGACCAGTCACATCACCCTTGTAATGGTAAGGATAGACCAGTCACATCACCCTTGTAATGGTCAGGACAGACCAGTCACATCACCCTTGTAATGGTCAGGATAGACCAGTCACATCACCCTTGTAATGGTCAGGATAGACCAGTCACATCACCCTTATAATGGTCAGGATAGACCAGTCACATCACCCTTGTAATGGTCAGGATAGACCAGTCACATCACCCTTGTAATGGTCAGGATAGACCAGTCAAATCACCCTTGTAATGGTAAGGATAGACCAGTCACATCACCCTTTTAATGGTCAGGATAGACCAGTCACATCACCCTTGTAATGGTAAGGATAGACCAGTCACATCACCCTTGTACTGGTAAGGATAGACCAGTCACATCACCCTTGTAATGGTCAGGACAGACCAGTCACATCACCCTTGTAATGGTCAGGATAGACTAGTCACATCACCCTTGTAATGGTAAGGATAGACCAGTCACATCACCCTTGTAATGGTAAGGATAGACCAGTCACATCACCCTTGTAATGGTCAGGACAGACCAGTCACATCACCCTTGTAATGGTCAGGATAGACCAGTCACATCACCCTTGTAATGGTCAGGATAGACCAGTCACATCACCCTTGTAATGGTCAGGATAGACCAGTCACATCACCCTTGTAATGGTCAGGATAGACCAGTCACATCACCCTTGTAATGGTCAGGATAGACCAGCCATATCACCCTTGTAATGGTCAGGATAGACTATCTATCACCCTCTGGATAGGATTTCAGTTGCATTAATACCAGGCATGACTTTACAGTCAGCGATCTAGTCATTAATGTTTACTTTAAAGATTTTCAGGTAGGTACTCTGCTTTGTGAACAAAGGTGTATATTCCAAAAGTGGGAGTCAGCATCAGATCTACTGCTTCCGGTTAACACAAAACATTGTCCTCAGTCAATACCCACAGAGTATAGCCTGGAGTATGTTGACATGGCAGCCTGCTTGCCCATAAAGGTGCTTGGATGTATGCATAACTGCTGCAATAGGACAGGTTTGTACTTGCGTGACTGTGCCACTGTTCTGTATCCACGGAAAGCCCAATTTACGCCCATAATAAGGGACTGCCTTTATCTTATGAACAAAACTAACATGGTGGCAATTCTAAAACGTAGCCAATTTTTTCATGATTGTCACAATTCCCAACTCTTAATTCAATAAGAACTGGAATATACACTTCCTCTAATGCTAAAAGCTGTGTAACTTGACAGAACATTCTACTAAAATACTAAATGTTCTACTGGAATTCCCTTTGCTGACAAAGGAGATGGCATCTACTGTGTTAAAGGCACTGGAATATATCCAAAAAAGATTTTAGACGAAAGTCTCACTGCAGTGTGTGGCTGGTGCATTCATTAATTTCATAGATTTATACTAATCTTTGGATTAAAGAGTCACTGAGAAGCCTAGCCATATCACCCTTGTAATGGTAAGGGTAGACCTGCCACATCACCCTTGTAATGGTCAGGATAGACCAGTCACATCACCCTTGTAATGGTCAGGATAGACCAGTCACATCACCCTTGTAATGGTCAGGATAGACCAGCCACATCACCCTTGTAATGGTCAGGATAGACCAGTCACATCACCCTTGTAATGGTAAGGATAGACTAGTCACATCACCCTTGTAATGGTCAGGATAGACCAGTCACATCACCCTTGTAATGGTCAGGATAGACCAGTCACATCACCCTTGTAATGGTCAGGATAGACCAGTCACATTACCCTTGTAATGGTCAGGATATACCAGTCACATCACCCTTGTAATGGTAAGGATAGACCAGTCACATCACCCTTGTAATGGTCAGGATAGACCAGTCACATCACCCTTGTAATGGTCAGGATAGACCAGTCAAATCACCCTTGTAATGGTAAGGATAGACCAGTCACATCACCCTTTTAATGGTCAGGATAGACCAGTCACATCACCCTTGTAATAGTAAGGATAGACCAGTCACATCACCCTTGTACTGGTAAGGATAGACCAGTCACATCACCCTTGTAATGGTCAGGACAGACCAGTCACATCACCCTTGTAATGGTCAGGATAGACTAGTCACATCACCCTTGTAATGGTAAGGATAGACCAGTCACATCACCCTTGTAATGGTAAGGATAGACCAGTCACATCACCCTTGTAATGGTCAGGACAGACCAGTCACATCACCCTTGTAATGGTCAGGATAGACCAGTCACATCACCCTTGTAATGGTCAGGATAGACCAGTCACATCACCCTTGTAATGGTCAGGATAGATCAGTCACATCACCCTTGTAATGGTCAGGATAGACCAGTCACATCACCCTTGTAATGGTCAGGATAGACCAGCCATATCACCCTTGTAATGGTCAGGATAGACCATCTATCACCCTCTGGATAGGATTTCAGTTGCATTAATACCAGGCATGACTTTACACTCAGCGATCTAGTCATTAATGTTTACTTTAAAGATTTTCAGGTAGGTACTCTGCTTTGTGAACAAAGGTGTATATTCCAAAAGTGGGAGTCGGCATCAGATCTACTGCTTCCGGTTAACACAAAACATTGTCCTCAGTCAATACCCACGAGTATAGCCTGGAGTATGTTGACATGGCAGCCTGCTTGCCCATAAAGGTGCTTGGATGTATGCATAACTGCTGCAATAGGACAGGTTTGTACTTGTGTGACTGTGCCACTGTTCTGTATCCACGGAAAGCCCAATTTATGCCGATGATAAGGGACTGCCTTTATCTTATGAACAAAACTAACATGGTGGCAATTCTAAAACGTAGCCAATTTTTTCATGATTGTCACAATTCCCAACTCTTAATTCAATAAGAACCGGAATATACACTTCCTCTAATGCTAAAAGCTGTGTAACTTGACAGAACATTCTACTAAAATACTAAATGTTCTACTGGAATTCCCTTTGCTGACAAAGGAGATGGCATCTACTGTGTTAAAGGCACTGGAATATATCCAAAAAAGATTTTAGATGAAAGTCTCACTGCAGTGTGTGGCTGGTGCATTCATTAATTTCATAGATTTATACTAATCTTTGGATTAAAGAGTCACTGAGAAGCCTAGCCATATCACCCTTGTAATGGTAAGGGTAGACCGGCCACATCACCCTTGTAATGGTCAGGATAGACCAGTCACATCACCCTTGTAATGGTCAGGATAGACCAGCCACATCACCCTTGTAATGGTCAGGATAGACCAGTCACATCACCCTTGTAATGGTAAGGATAGACCAGTCACATCACCCTTGTAATGGTCAGGATAGACCAGTCACATCACCCTTGTAATGGTCAGGATAGACCAGTCACATCACCCTTGTAATGGTCAGGATAGACCAGTCACATCACCCTTGTAATGGTCAGGATAGACCAGTCACATCACCCTTGTAATGGTCAGGATAGACCAGTCAAATCACCCTTGTAATGGTAAGGATAGACCAGTCACATCACCCTTTTAATGGTCAGGATAGACCAGTCACATCACCCTTGTAATGGTAAGGATAGACCAGTCACATCACCCTTGTAATGGTAAGGATAGACCAGTCACATCACCCTTGTAATGGTCAGGACAGACCAGTCACATCACCCTTGTAATGGTCAGGATAGACTAGTCACATCACCCTTGTAATGGTAAGGATAGACCAGTCACATCACCCTTGTAATGGTAAGGATAGACCAGTCACATCACCCTTGTAATGGTCAGGACAGACCAGTCACATCACCCTTGTAATGGTCAGGATAGACCAGTCACATCACCCTTGTAATGGTCAGGATAGACCAGCCACATCACCCTTGTAATGGTCAGGATAGACCAGTCACATCACCCTTGTAATGGTCAGGATAGACCAGTCACATCACCCTTGTAATGGTCAGGATAGACCACTCACATCACCCTTGTAATGGTCAGGATAGACCAGTCACATCACCTTTGTAATGGTAAGGATAGACCAGTCACATCACCCTTGTAATGGTCAGGATAGACCAGTCACATCACCCTTGTAATGGTCAGGATAGACCAGTCAAATCACCCTTGTAATGGTAAGGATAGACCAGTCACATCACCCTTTTAATGGTCAGGATAGACCAGTCACATCACCCTTGTAATGGTAAGGATATACCAGTCACATCACCCTTGTTATGGTAAGGATAGACCAGTCACATCACCCTTGTAATGGTCAGGACAGACCAGCCACATCACCCTTGTAATGGTCAGGATAGACTAGTCACATCACCCTTGTAATGGTAAGGATAGACCAGTCACATCACCCTTGTAATGGTAAGGATAGACCAGTCACATCACCCTTGTAATGGTCAGGACAGACCAGTCACATCACCCTTGTAATGGTCAGGATAGACCAGTCACATCACCCTTGTAATGGTCAGGATAGACCAGTCACATCACCCTTGTAATGGTCAGGATAGATCAGTCACATCACCCTTGTAATGGTCAGGATAGACCAGTCACATCACCCTTGTAATGGTCAGGATAGACCAGTCACATCACCCTTGTAATGGTCAGGTTAGACCAGTCACATCACCCTTGTAATGGTAAGGATAGACCAGTCACATCACCCTTGTAATGGTAAGGATAGACCAGTCACATCACCCTTGTAATGGTAAGGATAGACCAGTCACATCACCCATGTAATGGTAAGGATAGACCAGTCACATCACCCTTGTAATGGTCAGGACAGACCAGTCACATCACCCTTGTAATGGTAAGGATAGACCAGTCACATCACCCTTGTAATGGTAAGGATAGACCAACCACAGACTAAGTACAGGCCTCATTCCAGCAGAGTGGAGACTTGTCATTGTCATCCCTTTGCACAAAGGTGGTGCCACTACTGGCCCAGGAAACCATCGCCTCATTAGCTTGACAAGTCTAATCTGTAAAGCCATGGAGTGTATTATTATGGATCTCATAAACAAGGACTTGATCCCACCTAATTCGTATTAGTCTAGGGCAGATCTTGCCTATTGAACCTGGTTGACTTCTTTCAGACTGTCACCAAGGCCATGGATGAGGGAAAGTCAGTGCCTACAGCTTACCTTGACTTGGTCAAGGCCTTTGATACAATCCCCCACTCAGGCAGCGTCAAAAAGCCAACAAAACTTGGCATAAATCTCTATCTCATCAGGTGGGTGGCCAACTGGCTCATCAATAGGACCCACAAAGTCAAAATAGGTGCCTCCACCTCTGACAGCAGACCTGTCACGAGTGCTGTTCCCCAGGGATCTGTCCTGGGACCCCTACTGTTTGGCATCTACTTCTCAGTGGTCCAGGCAAAGATAAAGGGCATGTGGCTAACCAAGTTTGTAGATGACTGTTAGTTGGGTGATGTCATTGACCTGCCAAATGATGTTAACATACTGCAGGAGGGTATTACAGCAACAAATGACTGGTGCCAAAGTCATGGCCTTAAGTTAAATGCAAAAACATATATTATCATACCATTCAGCAAAAACACGGCCCCTACTGATTACCACATCAACAGCAACCCCCCCCCCTAAGCACACAACCTGTGGTGAGTGACCTGGGTACTCAAGTTGACAACAATCTCACATTTGAATGTCATGTAGTGGCAATGTTCAGAAAAGCCTTTTACTTGGTTCATCTCATAAGTAAAAGGATTGCATCCAGAAAAAGGAGGTTATATGGGGTATAAGTCAGACCAGACATATCACGTTTGTAATAGTAAAGTCAGGCCAGCCACATCACCCTTGTAATGGTCAGGATAGACCAGTCACATCACCCTTGTAATGGTAAGGATAGACCAGTCACATCACCCTTGTAATGGTCAGGATAGACCAGTCACATCACCCTTGTAATGGTCAGGATAGACCAGCCATATCACCCTTGTAATGGTCAGGATAGACTATCGATCACCCTCTGGATAGGATTTCAGTTGCATTAATACCAGGCATGACTTTAC
Organism: Protopterus annectens; assembly: GCF_019279795.1. Lineage (NCBI taxonomy): Eukaryota > Metazoa > Chordata > Ceratodontiformes > Protopteridae > Protopterus > Protopterus annectens. Next base: position 1,489,796,636 of record NC_056745.1, on the reverse strand, counting down.
ACTCAGCGATCTAGTCATTAATGTTTACTTTAAAGATTTTCAGGTAGGTACTCTGCTTTGTGAACAAAGGTGTATATTCCAAAAGTGGGAGCATAAGAAACCTGTAAGTGTTGTGTTAATCTGATTCATGAGTCATGACTGAAAAGGGTCACTTGAGCATCTCACTCATCTGATAATCAAATTGTAAGTAAATACATAAATAAAAGAAACACAGACAGATAATGTTTATCTTATAATGGAGCTCTATATCACTGGAGTGAGTAGGAGTTAATATTTTTTATCTCTGATGATTTTACTTGGTTGAAAATTAAGGGGTTTTCAAAGCATGAAATGCCGGCTGCCTCAAAGGTGCATGTAAGAGACTGAATAGAAGGACAGACATTTTAAGTTGTCAGTTTAGGTTAAGGTGATTAAATAACAGATTTTTCTCTTTAAAAATCTTTCAGGTCTTTCAGGTTGTGCAAGATACTTAGACACGTACATTCCAAGGGGGGCACTATATTCAGTAAAAGGTCTGATGAGAGAGGAGGAAAGGGGGCAATGGCATCCTCAGACCTAGAAGAGATGTCATGACAGATGATCTGTGAAAGGCACATGGAATTTCTGATCACAAGTAAGACATGGTGGTCAAAACAGAACTCATGCCAATATGGGTAAATGTCTCTAATGGAGTCTGTTAAAAGAGGAATGCTAGCGATATAGGGCAAAATGATAACCACTGCTTATCTTGAAATGGTAAAAACATTCAACATTATTCTCTAGTTGGACATTGTCAACAAAACTCACAAAGCTAGGAGTAAATCCCTGTGACACCCATTGGATAGCCAAATGGCTCACAAATAGGACATAGGAAGTCAAGACAGTGGACTCCACCTCCATAAAAAGATCAGTTACTAGAGGTGCCCCTCAGGGCTCAGTGCTGGGGTCATTCCTTTAGGCATCCACTTTTCAGAAGTTAAAGATAATGTCAAAGGCTTCTGGCTGATCAAGTTTGCAGAAGATTTTAAACATAGAATCCCCCAAGGACCCCAAGGACACTGATATCCTCCAGTAGTGTTTATCACAAACTAACAATTGGTAGCAGAGCCACTGTCTAAAAATGAATGCCTCAAAATGTATAAAAGCATCCTTTGGAAAGTCATCCACCTCAGAGAATTGCCACATAGTCAATACATCCTTAATAGTAAACCTAGTGGTTAGGGACTTGAGAACGTATGTGGATAGTGAATTGGCCTTTGACTATCATGTGTCTACAGTTGTAAGAAAATCATTTTATATTGTGTATCTTCTAAGCAAGGGTATGGTGTCCAGGTCCTAGGATTGCATTTTTCCATGGAACTCAGCCCACTTTAGGCCAATCATTATGTACAATGCTCCCTTCTGTTTGTACCTGACCAGACTTATTCAGCAACTGGAATACCCACATTGATTCCTCACAAGAAAAATGCAAGTTGTTAACCACAATGAGTATGCAGACCACCTCAAATCCTTATCTTTATACTCAGTCTGCTACAGACTACTGAAAGGTGATCTGTGCCCGGCTTATAAGGTATCATCGGATCCAGTACTTATGGAGCTATTGCACATCTGCAAGCTTAACAGTTAGAAATATCTGACTGAATGACCTAAACCTCATGTGCAACATAAATAGAACATGCTGGAAGCAGCAGTGTGTCTCAGAGACTACCCCTTCTCTAGAGCAGCCTTTCCATCCGTGTGAAGCAGAGTTTGTCCCTGAACCTCAACCAATGAATGGAAAATTGGAAACTTACTCCTGAACTGACACCTGTGCTTCTGTTGGACACAGGCAGCTTGTAAATGCTCACCTAAATCCAACTAGATATCCTTGGGTAATTTATCCTGTCATTTATACATGGGAAAACATGGTTAGGCTTAAAAAAGCCTTCTAGTGCTGCTAGCCTAGTAATCACCTATGAACACATGAACCTCTATGATGGGTTCCTATTAGATGACCAAAGACGCATTCTATCAAATGCGTCTTGGTCAAACTTAAAACAACGAAAAGGCAAAATAGTGAAGGGGATTTTAAGCGAATTCTTTCCCAGGGAAAGAAGTCACTTGGCCGCTTCCGTTACTTTGCCATTTTTGGCACTGCAGTGTGATCTAGGAGTTGGTATATTTAAGTAGGGGGTGTGGAGGGCAAAGCCCCCCACTTTATGTATTCTTTCAATTTTTTTTCTTTTTTTTTTTTTGGAACAGCGATTTTTTTCCCTTGGAAAAAAATCGCTGTTCTGAGCTTTCAAGATTGTAAGCTTTAGCTTACATGGGGTCGATTATTCATCGTTCACTTTTTTAAGCATTTGATGGTATAATATAGACCCTATATGATAGTAGGGATAGTGGACATGCTAAATGTAACTGTGCTGCACTCTGGTTATTATCATTTAGGGCAAAGCCAAAGATTAGCACACTAGCTGTACGTCTGATTAGGCCTTGCTGGAGACTTTGGGTATTTTAGGGAATTTGACAAAGACACTTAATTTGCAGTCATCCACAGACCTGATTATCTATAGACCAAATTCCAGACAGCTGGGCTGGCAGTATCCCCCTTGTCACACTCACTTCCCAAATCGAACAGGGCAGTATAGGATAACCATGGTATTAATTTGTGTTTACTCATCCATTTATCAAAACTAGCCTTAAAGGTAGCCAAAATAGTACTTTGTTTGACCTGTAGTGGTAATTTATACAATAGGTTAGGAGAATATTGAGTTAGGAACACATTTCTCCAGTGATTCTTGCTTATTTGTTGGTGCAGATTTAAATTCCTTGTACAGGTGTTTGTTGATGCACTGTTTTTGCACAGAAATAGGAGGTCAAATAGGAGTGAATCTTTCATGGCTCGAAAATAAACATCAGCTAGCTCACAGCAAGCCATAAGTTATGGAGTATTAGGAGAGCTGTGCTAATCTATTGGCCTAGTTGAAGGATTTAAGCCATTTAATTTTTTTGGTTACAAATCTTTGGGGCATTTCTAGTAGAGTGATATGCTTGGATCTGCACATACCAAAAGGGGCATTGTGTTTAATAATGGATCTGATAAGGGAAAAATACAGTGGTAAGATGACTTATTGGGATCTTGAAGATATTTTCTTTGACATTAAAAGAGCCAGATCAAAAGACTGTCTATTCGATACTTCCATGATGGCAAAGACGTCTCATCTTCTCTTTGTCGATGGTTTAAAACTATATAGCTCATCAGATGAGGAACTGAAAGCACAACTGCAAGTTGTCAAAACTTTTTTAGATGATATAAGAATGTCATTTTGCCTTGATAAATGTACAAAGGTAATATTTAAAGCAGGAAAACTGCAGCATCAAGAAAAGATCAGTTTGGGACAAGAATGTGATATAGAAGAACTTGAGCAAAAAGGAATGCATAAATATTTGGGAACTGATGAAGGATCAACAATAAAACATTAACAAATGTGAATAAAACTTAGTAAGGAATACTTCAGAAGACTTAAATTAATCCTGAAAACAGCGCTGACATCTTGGAACAAAATTTAGGCTATAAAACAATTTGCTTTTCCTATCCTAACCTACAGTTTTGGAGTGACTTGACTGGCCCCAAAAGGTGTTGGATAAATTAGACAGGAAAACAAGAAGGATGCTTCATGCTCACCAAATGATTTATAAAAAAATCAGTGCATATCAATATTACATATTCCCTATTCTGAAGGAGGGATGGGCCTCCTTGAAATTGATTAAATGTATAGATCTGCAATTGTGGGACTGCACACATATTTGCTGATCTCACAAGACTCAAACACAGAAAGTTTTGAAACATGAGGAGAATAAATCTAAGGTGACTTCTCTGCTTAGTCTAGGAGACTGCTGCTCATATCTTCCTGAAATCACTAGCAGTCGAACTCTATTTTCCTAAAAAGAAATAACAAAGTACTAATAACCTGCAAAGGAAAACAGGTTAATATTTTACTCTGTATTTTTTTCAAGTCTGGGAAGTAGGTATTTTAGTATACTGCGCAAGTTGGGGTCCGTAGCAGTAGCAAAATCATATTAGGTTCCCCCCTGTAAATTTTGCAGCCAAAGTTTAAGATAATTGTAAGGAAACTGCAACTTACTGTAACCCATTCACTGGTATTGCTGTTCTGTTGTGACCAGGACACACAGATTGTCTCTGCAATCTCACGGCCTGGTTAGGAACACATAGCAGAATACACTCCAATCCGATCTTTGTCACCCCTAGCAACCTCTAGCCACGTAAGTGAGTTTTTTTTAATCTCTTTGTCTCGCGCCATTTTTCTTTCTCTTTTCAAATTGCTAGTTCCTGCAGAAACCGTCGCCTGCAGTAAGGCCATCTTATTGTACATGTAATATCTTTCTGTTACAATATAGGGAACAGTTCAGCTATTTGCTAAATTTGTAAAGAAGACTCTTGTTTTAGCTTAAAATGTTTCACAATAACAGGTGTTAAAGCTTACAAACTGTTGTTGGAAGTGCATTGGCTAGGATAGTAGGGTAACTTAATTGTAGGTTATTGTGACTAGCATGTATATGTGCTGCGTGCTGCTGCATTTTAAACTATATTTTTCTTAGTGTAAATGGGAACATTGTGAATTGAAAGGCTATACTAAATGCTATATCCTACTACAACTGGCAAAGTTATGAATGTATTAACTATCAAGGTGGCGTGGTAGGATACAAACAATATATAGGCCCAATAGAAATGCTGTGTTGTAGCTTTAATGCATGAGTAGATGCTTTATTTCCTCAACACCCATAGAGGTCTGTAGCTAACAAATAATTGAGGTCTGCTTTCTGATTTGTGAGTAGAAATTTTACTGTCTGTTTTTTAGGTTTTATAGTGTGTAAATGGTAACAGCAGTAATGTTGAGCTCTGCCACTATTTATGTATGAGACTGACTATTTTATTGCATTTTCTTGTGAAATAACAGTAAAAAGTGGTTTTCTCTGTCCTAATCTGCTCACAATTTCCTTCTCCCTCCTAGGAACACTGTCCACCTCTTCTCTCCCAACTCAGCCTGCCACCCTTTGAAAGGCTTGCGTTGCTAGGAGACCACTGCTCGTATCTTCCTGAAATTACTAGCAGTCTAACTCTATTTTTCTAAAAAGAAATAACAAAGTACTAATAACCTGCAAAGGAAAACAGGTTAATATTTTACTCTGTATTTTTTCAAGTCTGAGAAGTAGGTATTTTAGTATACCACGCACACAGGGGCCCATAGCATTGGCAAAATCATATTAGGCTCCCCCCTATAAATTTTGCAGCCAAAGTTTAAGATAATTGTAAGGAAATTGCAACTTACTGTAACCCATTCACTGGTATTGCTGTTCTGTCCTGACCAGGAGACACAGATTGTCTTTGCAATCTCGCGGTCTGGTTGGGCCCCACTCAGTTCACCTCGCTACTCTTGGCTTACTCTGCTCCCCTATCCTGCCCCCATATCCCACCCGCCCCACTATGCCCACCTTTATTTCTAACCCTTCATCACCTGATCACTCTCTACTCCAATCACCCACTCATAATTACTCACTCCAACCACGCCCCAATTTGACTCCCTTCCTAAAACACACATTCAGTTGCAAGTAGCCTCACCCCCACACCCACCTCTCTACTCTAACACTCCACTGCATATAGTCAAGCAACTCTTCCATACAATATGCAGATCACACTAGGATCTCTCTTGCTCGCTCTCACAGCTCTAGCCCACATCACATCCATACATACTAACACATCACTGGACAACACTACATACTATACAACACATACTGCCTCACTCTCAAAAACACACATAAACTTCATTATAAACTCCACAATATTCAATGATAGCATAGTACTACACATACAGAGGACTTACACGCCAAGATGCTACACTAGAAAAATATAATTTAGATCCAATTTTGCAATAACTCACAGAATTAAAAATATATTACTTATTGCAAAGAAACTACTTATCTCAGGAGACATACATCCTAACCCAGGACCAATCAAAACCACACTCTCAAACAAACAGACATCTGACCTACTGATCCTTAACATCAACACCAGGAGCATATCCGATATGCTACCTGACCTACATGCATTCATAACCCACTACTCTCCTGACATACTGACCTTTACAGAAACATGGCTAAAACCTAGCACCCAAAATGAAGAAATCCTTCCCCCAGGTTATATATCCTAAGACAAGATAAAGTAGGCAGAAAGGGTGGTGGGGGTCATAATTCTCTTTAAGAACACACGTATCCAACCTCCACAAATCTCTCTACCTAAATTTCATAATGGTGAAATCCTAGGCTCAGTCTTACACAGAAACAACACACAAAAAAATCAACATTCTTTGCTGGTATATTCCTCAAGGTAATAATTCACCCATAATAGAGGAAATCTTACATTGGGCTAGCGTTACTCTCCCACAAGAAACTATCCTACCTGGTGGCCTAAACACAGACTGGTCAGCCAGTAACTCAAACAACCCCACTAACCATATTAATCTCTTTGGATTTAATCAACTCATTCAAGAATGCACTAGAGCAGATACAAAATCCAGAAAACAATTTATCCTTGACTGGAAACTGATCAATTATTCCAAACAAAACTACCAGGCAGGCTGTCTTCCAGATGGTCTTAGTGACCACCTTCCCACATTCCTCCTATGCAAACACACCAACATACCCAAGCCCATAGTTTATAGACAAATCAGAGATGACCGCAACTTAAACCCTCAAGATCTTAACACTATTCTAAAACAATGCAACTGGGAACCACTACTAACCCTGGGATTAGACCAGGCAGTCAACTACTTCAATAATACCTTCACCAATGTCCTCAATAGAGTAGCACCCATCAGAAAGTTAGAATTAAGACTGGTGCCAAACAGTCATTATGAGAGTCCATGGCTAAGTAGGGACACAAGAGCCCAAGTAAAGTCCAGAGATAAGGCTTGGAAAATCTGGAAGAGAGATAACACTACCCTAGCCAAACAAAAATACCTTCAACTTAGACATCAGGCCAAGAAACAAATCAAACTCGATAAACAAAATTATTTCCTGACCATCCAAAGTGAATTCTCAAAAAATCCTCAAAACTTTTGACAAAACATAAACCCTTTACTAAAACTAGGCAAAACTACCACTCCAGCTCCCAACATCACCAATAATAGCAAGAGCATAGTCTCTCAATTTAATCACCATTTCACAGAATCCATTCTGACATTATCCACCCAATTATCCAAAGACGACCCTAAGCAAACCCCATCCAAATGTCCAGATAACATTCCTCCCTTTACCTTATCAACTGTTCCCACCTCTACAATTAAACAACTCCTCCTAAAATTGAAGCCTATGACCCTCGCAGCTGATAGTTTGCCTGCTAACTTCCTAAAAATAGCCGCTGAATCCATATCTTATCCAGTCTCAAGCCTTATCAACTGCTCCATACAGGAAGTCCATATCCCTTAACTTTGGAAGGTTTCATACATCATTCCTCTCCATAAGGGTGGCAACTCCTATGACTTCTCAAATTATCGTCCCATAGCTATACTATCTCCACTATCAAAGCTACTTGAGAAATGTATTTATTCTCAAGTTATGCAATTCCTGAACTCGCACAAACTCCTATCCACCACACAACATGGGTTTCGTCCATACCATAGTACAACTACTGCCCTCCTCTCTTTTACTAACTTGATTAATAAACACAGAAATGAAAATAACTTTATATCAGCTATATTTTTAGATCTTTCTAAAGCTTTTGATATGGTCACTCACTCCCTTCTACTTGATACTCTAGCCTCCCTATCCTTTGACCCTCTACTGTGGCCTGGTTCAAGAGTTATCTATCCAACAAACACTATCTCCCTTACATCCTACCAGTGGCGGCTGGTGACTTCAAATCAAAAGGGAGCTGCAGGAGACAGCTGAATGGGTGGGGTCAATGGAAAGGGGTGCGGCCATATAGAAAGGGGAGGAGCTATGCTCAAAACCACAAAAACTAACTTTAATTAAATACGCTGCCCTGGGTGCCAAACAGTCATTATGAGAGTCCAATCAAGACAAAATAAAGTGTAGAAGAAAAAAATATTTCAATGCATTGACTGCATGACAGCTTACTTAATATCTAGATGGAAACAAAAAGTTTGTGAGGCATGAAAAAATACATTACTTTTTAAATACATTACTGTAATGCCAGTCAAAATCAAGTATAAGAAAAACAAGCAGCACTCAAGTCAAACCACTTCTCCTTGCACTGCAGTTCTAATTATAATTTATATTCAGCTTTATTAAAGTACCAAGTAACATGCTGAAAGTAGCAATCTCTGTGATACCCCCACTTGTAAAAATGTTTCTTATCCAGAAAAGACCTGCTGCCTAACAACTATCTACTTGTTTCATGGGGAAAACACAATCAAAGTAAAAAATGAAAAGCAAACAAGAAACAAGCTCAACATATATTGCTTAAAGGATTACTGCACAGGATATGGACCACGCATGATAGATTGGCATTCTGTTTAGTTTACGGGTAAAGCCCTCAGAGATGACTGAAAGTCTCCAACAAGTGTAATGAGCTTCTTAAAATAATGTAATCCTGTCCTTTATTACAAATACTGTCATATGCATTTCAATACCCAAGGCTTATACATTATCTAGTTAAGTATTCTCTGCATTGCAACAACAGAAAGGCTTTCAATGTTGGCAATTCTTTAACAGTATGCTTATTAAAGCTTACTTGCATCTTACAATCTCAGAAAAGCTTACCTGATGGTTATTAAAGCATTGCTACTTAAACATAGAGCAACAAGCACTTTGAGTAATACGCATAAATCAACAGTACAAAAATATGACAGAAACCAGACCATTCTGTAAAATCAAGGACAAATGAAAAGCCACTGTAGTACTTGTGTCTACCTTGGATGGGGGGGATACTCTGCACATGTTACACTGCATAACTACTCCTTGCCTTGCTTGGACACATCCAGAGTCACTACATGGGGGAGTGGGGTGTAATAAGTTTGTCACAATTTGAAATGTCTCTGGCTGACTGTGATGACCCTGACACAATTGTCATACCTCTCAACCTCAGAGCAAGAAATCTGGACAAAGCCGTACATAGAAGTGGGACAAAGGCCAAAAATAAGGACAATTTTTAAATATTGCTCTTATAAACTTAGAAAGATAATATAATAGTAGGTCTTGCATTGGTATGAGTTTTCTGAAGGGTATGAAATCTGAAACTCAAATGTCTGTCATTATTTTCTAACTTATGATTTGCCACTAATTTGTCAAAAAAAACCCCACAATTTTATGAAAAATGGACCAAAAATGTGATGCAAAAATATAAAATAGCCACAAAATACAGCTGGGAACATGTCAAAGAAGGGACACTGTTTAATATTAGTACTGCTAACTTGAGCAGCTGACAAAATAAAATAATCTACATGCATTTCTGAAATAAAAGTAATCTATAACAATGATTTTTATTTTTATTTATTTATTTAACATTTGTTGACCGGGAAAGTCCGACTAGGTTCCACAGAGCCTGTTTTCAGCGGAGGCCCGGGGAGAAACACTCCAGATGCATGTCTTTGGAATGATTATTACAGTTACTTCTTAACTGTAAACCCTCCATGTTTTCTTCCAAAATTGCTATTTTGCGGAGGGATTATTAGGGAAGAGCAACATTTTGAGCCAAAATTGGGGAGAGTTGAGAGGTTTGGCTATGCTTTATGTTATAAAGCAATTTATTTGCGTGTACCAGTCAACCTGTTAATGCAATAAATCTGGACAAGGCCAAATATATTGGGGGAACATATAAACAGTACTAAAAATTGCTCATGTATAAACTGAGACAGTTGATAGAATAACAGGTCTTACTTTAGCATGCATTTTTCTGAAGGTTATGAAGTCTGAAACTCAGTGTGTCATTATTTAGTGACTTAATTCCTAAATGATTTGACAGAAAACCACACATTTTATGAGGAACAAACCAAAAATAAGAAGCAAAAATCTATTCATTCTGTGAAAATCTGGACAGTTGAAAGGTATAGTTCAGCCAGGCCTGTCTTTGAGTTTGCCGCCCTTCCCCCTCACAAAATCATGGCCGAATGGAGCCCTCCCCCCTGCAGCCATTCCAATGATCGATTACTTGGCTATTTACTCCATTTACCATAAACACTAATGTGCATACTGCTTTACTTCTCTGATGATTTGGACTTCATTTGAAAGTTTTATTTTGCATTTTACAGCACAAACACTAACACATCTGCTAAACAAAGCAATGCAGTCTTACAGTGAAAACAGACTTAGCATTAAAACTTCTCTGCCCTTGAAACTCACATTCATTGAAACAGCATTGAAACCCACATTCAAAGAAAATACTTTTTGCCAGTGGCAGATAAAGATTAACTTTGGGCTGTTTTCAAATCATAGGCCTCTTGCACATAAAACATACATGTGCTCTTTGATACACCTTCCTGATTGTACAAAATTATATTCCTTGTACAATACAGTACAGTTGTTAGAGGGTGTTTTAAATTTATTGTTTTGAACATTTTTCCAGTAAACAATGAAACAAAACGCATGCACCAATAATGACAAAACTGCCCAGTTCAGAACATTTCCATCATAAAAGTCTACTCAAACTTCTACAGTCCACCATTATCAGTAAATATGCACAATTTCTGAAGTAAACGTCATCTAAATAATTCCACATTAAAGAAATCTGTAACTAATGAAGAGGTTGCTGCTAGCAAACACCTTTAGATTTCATGGTTTCATCGAAAAATAGTGTCTGTTGCCCCGAGGAATAAATTGCCTACATTACATTAAAAAAAAATGATAAGCTAGTAATATTGCTATAGGAAATGGATGACAAACTGATAACAGGCTCATAGTTAGTATCTTCACCAAAGAGGACATTCTCAGTAAGGCAGCATCCACCCCTTGTGGGAGTAGAACCCACAGCCTTCTGCATCAAAAGCATGTGTGGAACCTGTTGTACCATTAACAATGCAAACCAACTCAGTATAAGAAGCACAAATCCTCTTTTCCCCTACAGCTCTCAGCTCCTTGTAAAATCTACTCAATACTCAACTGCATATCAACTTCGCAGCACAAGAAATCTGGAAAAAGCCAACATTTATTGTGGGGGGGGGGGTCAAAAGCCCAAAAAACAGGGACACATTAAACATTGCTTGTATAACCTTGGAAAGTTGCTAGAATAAAATGCTGTGTTACCACCATACATTTTACTGTCAAGGTCCCTGTGCAAAACAGTCAGAGCAACATACCACTACGACAAATCAGCTGCTTTGTGAAAGAGAGGAAGACTGAAACTTAAATGGCTATCATTTAGTGAATTCAGTTCCTCCATAGCTGTCAACCTTTTAGCACAAAACACCTGGACAAACCCAGTAATGAGGGAATACAGCCCTCAAACATATTCAGTTCTTGCCATAGCTGTCAACCTTAGCACAAAACCTGGACAAAGCCAATAATGGGGAAATACAGTCCCAAAAATAGGGACACATTTCAAATATTCATCTTATAAACTTAGAAAATTACTAGAATAAAAGGTTTTGTGTTACTATGTATTTTCTGAAGAATATGAAGTCTGAAATTCAAATGCCTGTCAATTTTACTTCTGACAGAACAAAAACAATTTTCAGCAGAGGCCCAGGGAGAAATGCCTGTCAATTTTACTTCTGTCTGAGCAAAAACAATTTTCAGCAGAGGACCAGGGAGAAATACTGCAGACACATGTCTTTGTAAAATGGCAGAACACCAGAGCAAATCCACAAAAACACAGGGAGGAGATGCAGACTCCACACAAAAGGCACCCCAACCAAGAATCAAACCAGAAAACCTATAGCTCTAAGGCAACAATGCTGCCACTGCACCATCAAATATGTAAGGAATTAAGCATTCAGAAACCTGAAGTCTGAAATTCAAATGCCTGTCAATTTTATTTAACATTTGTTAACCAGGACAGTCTGCCTTGGAACAAAAAAAAACAATTTTCAGCAGAGGTCCAGGAAGAAATAATGCAGAGTGCAGACACATGTCTTTGTAACATGGGAGGACACAAAAGCAAACCCACACAAACACAGGGAGAAGATGCATACCCCGCACAGAAGGCACCCCAGCCAAGAATCAAACCTGTAGCTGTGAGGCAACAATGCTACCACTGGACCATCAAATAACTAAGTATTTAAACATTTAGAAACCACAGATATTATGAGGAACAGAACAGATCAAATATGAGGAAAAAATCTGCAAATTTTTTTACAAATGGTGGTGGGTGGGGAATTCAGGCCCTTAAAACCTGCAGACAAGGTACAGGCTTCAAGCCTGAGGTATTCCCTACCACACCACCATGAGTTTGCTTTAGCCACCAGTATATAGTAACTGGGGCATTTCACACACACACACACACACACACACACACACACACACACACACACACACACACACACACACACACACACACACACCTTGCTGATGAGCCTATTCCCTCCCTCGTGATTAGTACACACACTGCTTACCTTGCCAACAAGCCTATTCCCTCCAAGTCTAACTACCTTCCTTGCTGCCGATAGTCTAGATAACTGCTTCACCTTCCTTGCTGCTGATATCCAAACAGTCCCTTTGCCGCGATTGGTCCATCCCAAACAGCTGAGCATCCCTATTCCTCGTGATTGGTCCAGCCTGCTGCAGTCCGGAGTGCCTCCATTCCATGATGTCACCACTGTTGGGCATCTTGGGATGAGATGCCTTTCCCCTATCTAGACTGCTGAGAAAGCAGGCTGAGTGTGTTCCCATGTATTTTAGAGCGTATGCACTTCTGGGAATTTACGTTGTTTGTTTTTGTGTTTCTCAGCTTTATTTTCATTTGTTTTTTTAGGTGGGAGGGCTGCAGTCCTATAGCACGAGCCGCCCCTGCATCCCACTAGCATAGGTGTACCACAAGGCTCAATACTGGGACCACTTCTTTTTTTCTATTTTCACTAACAATCTGCATACCTGCACCCAACATGGCACACTTATCCAGTATGCAGACGATTCAGCTGTAATGTGCTCAGCCCCTTCCCTTACCACTCTACAGTATGCAGACGATTCAGCTGTAATCTGCTCAGCCCCTTCCCTTACCACTCTACAGTATGCAGACGATTCAGCGGTAATCTGCTCAGCCCCTTCCCTTACCACTCTACAGTATGCAGACGATTCAGCGGTAATCTGCTCAGCCCCTTCCCTTACCACTCTACAGTATGCAGACGATTCAGCGGTAATCTGCTCAGCCCCTTCCCTTACCACTCTACAACAACTCACTTAGGAATCCTTTAGCTGCATGGAGAGATGGATAACTGATATCCAACTCATCCTAAACCCAGCAAGACTAAACTGCTACTATTCACCCCCAATAAATCAAAATCTACCCCTCTTTCCTTTACCATAATTTCCAAAAATGGTATTCTACCATTTATTCTTCCACCCACACTAAACTCCTCGGTGTGGAAATTGATAAAAAATTATTTTTTGATGTCGATATTTCTCAAGTCATCAAAAAAGTACACAAAAAATGGGAACCCTATACAAACACAAACAATTCCTCTCGCATCAGGCAAGAATCAGCCTAGCCCAAACTCATCTATTGCCCACCCTAATGTATGCGGCACCAATTCTTACCCTGACCAGAAAATTTGATCTTGAGAAATTTGAGTCATGCTATAATAACATTTCCAAGTTTGCTAACAACTCTTCCTTCAAAACCCATCACTGTCAGGCTCTAAGGGAACTACAGTGGCTAGAACTTCCTCAACTACTCCATTATCACCAACTAGTCATTACCTATAACATCCTGAAACATCCTGACAAAACCCCAGTGCTAAGTCAACTTCTCACTCACTACAAAGCTAATTGCCAGCTCCATTCCACTGACAAAGCAGTACTCTGCATCTCCAGGGCTAATAGTAATGGAGGGGAAAGCGCTTTTCTCTCACACTATAGCTAGAACCTGGAATAACCCCCTCCCCCTTCACTGACTTCTGCATCCACTACCACACTTTTCAAAAAGTCACTTAAGTCACATCTAATAAACACCTGGCTGTGTCCGTGTATTACTTAAAAGTTCTGTTCTCTCTTCTCGTACATTCCTTCAAAATTTTCCAACTGTAAACATACTTCTGTACTATAACTCTAATAACTTACCTTTAGCTAGACATTATTATTGGTAAACCATGTTGTTCTTTATTACATTCATTCTTAGATGTATGGTTACCTGTCTTATATCACTGTATGATTTTACTGTATACTATTGTTGCAAGCAAATGTGGAACTTTTCTTCCCGGGCCTCCACTGTAAATGGACCTAGTCCAGTCGGACTATCCCAGTAAAGAAATGTAAAATAAATAAATAAATAAAAATATCAGTGTCAAGCAGGAATGGAAATCAAAAGTAGATAAAAATCAGTCCGCAACTGAATGTGCCGAAAAACAAAAGAAAGAATAGAAGGACCAGATGAAAAGGCAAGAAGTGTGGAAAATGTATAAATACAGTTGCAAGTATAGGAAACTTCTGGAAAAACCTCATATTGATCAGGATTAAACACAGGAATGGTAAGGAGAGATGAAATCAAACCAAGAGATAAAAGGTTAATATTGGCAGCCCAAGACAGCGGGCTGCTTACACGTTGGTTCACAAAGTCCAATGAACATGCGGGAGAAACAGACAAATGTAAGTTTTGTAAAACAGAGTTGGAAACAGTTGCACACCTTGTTGCTGGTTGTTAAATACTAACGGCAGAAGGATAGTATACGGGAAGGCGCAATAACGGGGCAAGACTGTTGCACTGGGGATTGTGCAAACATTATGGTATTGAAGTGGCTGAAAAACACTAGAAACATGAGCCACAAAGCATCATAGAAAAAAATGAAGCCTACATCACGTGAGATCACCCATTACCAACAGTTCAAAAGATAGATGCTACAAAACTAGATATAGTGGTCCATGAAAAGAAGACAAAAATTGCATTCATCATTGAAATCACCACATCCAGTGACTACAGTGTCTTACGTACAGAGAGACACAAAGTCCTAAAATATCATGATTTGCAGGCAGAAGTGAAAGCAATGTGAAAGAGAGATACCCAGACAGTTCCAATAGTAGTAGGAGCAACGGGTCTTATAAAAAGGAATCTACAAATGTATTTAGATATGTTACCAATCCATGTAACCCCGTATGAATTGCAGCAGGAGTCATTACTGGGCACACTGCGGATGCTGTGAAGAGCACTTCTGGCTGACATCAAAGATTGAAACAATACTAATTTCATGAACTTTAATTGTACTTTGACTTAAGAATGGGGTCCATTCCTGTCATGGCGTTAGAAACCCAAAAGACTTGGAGAAATTAAAAAAAGACTTTTTGACTGTAGTGGAAACATGATTACTGAATTAGAAAGAGATGTCCACAAAATTACCCAGGTTTCTTATGACTGTATTTGTACAGAGGAGTACAGTTTATAACATATGAAGTGGGACAGCTTTTCTGCCAAACACTGCTATGTTGCACTTTTTTCATTTAGTTTGAGACCATTTTTGATATGCCATGTATGTGCATATTCCAGCGCTTGATGGAATTTCTTTGGATCAGTCAAATGGATAACTGTGAACAGTTTGCACTCATCAGCAAACTTGGTAAACTACATTTCTGGGAAATTGGCTTGGATGTCTATAAAATAAATGCCAAACAGGAGCGGGTCCTGAGCTAATCCCTGTGGCATCCCACTAGTTACAAATTTATATTCAGTGAGGGAACTTGCAACTGTAATGGCTGGTTGTGATGGGTATCAAACCTCCATCTGTCACCACCTGGGCCAAGGTTTCCATAGGTCTCACCATGTGAGATACATTGGTCTAAACTATGTCTGCAACCAAAACTCATACAAAAGTTGCTTAACAGCTAAAAATAATATGTATATTTCTTAAATGTACAAGAGCAACATTTGAAGAGGTAGATATTTTTTTACTGTGTTGGACAAGATGGGCAATGATATGAGGTTTGATTTTAGAGTCTACATTTCTAGCTACCCTCCCAAATGGGGGAGGGGACATGACTAAGCTCTATGATAGTCTGCCAAGTGGTAAAAACAGTCTTAAAAAACAGGGACAAAAATCAGAAACATGAACACAACTTACCTTGGCCTAGGCAGGGTGGGGGTTGTGACAGCCCACAGGGTTCCCAAATACAAAACATTATATGGTTAATGGTACAGAATTTTTGTACAGCCTTATCCCAGGAATGCTATAGTTTTTCTCAGAAATAGTTCAGTCTATATCCAGAATATTTGGAAATATATGTGGAATAACCGGAAATTGAAGAGGAAGAGTCACAGGCTGGAGTTCACAGATGTTGTGTTAGTATGCAAAGGATATCTATGTGGTACTTGGCAATGCAAAGGGCTTTTCTGATTCATGGACCTTAGTCACACAGCACGTGAGCTTGCATTGTAAAGTACCCATTGCACACAAATTAGTGGGTAAGAAGATGTAAATGATAAAGCACAAGGAAACTGACTCTATGACAACACGTAAATGAATCACATATAAAATGTTGCGATTTCTCATTGTCAGCAGAGATGTGATGCAGTTTGATTGTGCTATGATGATGAAGGATAAAGGATGTGGAAAATATTATAGCAGACGTTTACGTTTGCAGCCTTTTGTGTTGAGCAGCATTGCTTTGTTGTAGTTGCTGTCTCCATTTTAACCAGGTTTATTTGTTTATTTATTTACATTTGGTAACCGTGGTATAACACTGATCACAATGGACCAATTTCAATCTCAATCAGGATGTACAGAAACATCATTGTGTGACTAAATGTAATACTTCTAATGCATATGGAAAAAAAAGCTCACAGATGTCAACTATATGCAATACAAATGCAGAGGAAACCTATAGAATTAAAAATTGCATGATGTCATACAGAACACAATGCTTATCAAAATTGCATGATGTCATAACAAAAGGAGGATGAAGTGGTAACTTATAAAAAGAGGCAGGGCTTTGGCTATGATTGATTATAGGTCCAAAAGGAAAGCATTTGCATTTGGCCTCAGCCCTGATATAAGCTTTAAGCTGCAACCACAAATAGGGTTAAGAGGAGATAACTTTGAGACAGGAAGGTGGACATTTACACAATGTTGTGCCAAGAATGGAGAAATGTGCTTTAGAAGTGGCTGAGAGTGGTAATTACTTTTTAGAGCATAAGTAGGAGTCTGCCTGAATAATTTAGAGGATCTAGAGACCATCTTCCCCCCCAAGGAGCTTGTAAAGCTGATAGCCAAGAAGGAGGATGGAACATTGTTTGACCAGCTTTATTGTAAACCATTTAACAACTTGTTAAATTAGATTTATCTACACTTTTCCAATCATAACAACTAAATATGTGTTCAACTATATCTAAAAAAAAATCATAATGCAATGACATATTTAAATCATACTGATTTATTTTTGTTAAAGTCCATCTGAAAAAGAAAAATGTTATAAAAGACTCTGATTTCCTCTATGGTGATTACCCAGAGGGTCATCTTTTTGGTAAGTGTTACCATGGTATCTAGAATACATGCTGATGTGTACATGCACCATGCATGTAGCCATGCTTCCTCTAAAAAATATTGCTTTGATGGTGATATTGTCTTGCCCTTTGACTCCTGACTCATGACCCCCATGTGCAACTTTTAAACTATTACTGGAATGTTAACACTAATTCCACTCAGACATAGAACATCATAAGGTGGGGCTTTGGGTTATAGAAGACAGTTTCCATGCTTGGATGCATCTTCACTGGATTTACCAAGGCTATAGGTGTCCAGATGTCTGGTGGGAAATGCTGGCACTGCTACTATGACCAGAAGTGATGCTGTCCTGAAGATGTACTTAAGGTTAAAACTAAAGCGCAAACACCGTTCACAGAAATTTATGAATGCCACAGCTCTGAGAAGGTAATTTCAGTGAGTCTCAAAGCTCTGAAATAGCTTTACTGAAAACCTACATTCAGCAAAACTGACTTTGTCATTTCTCTATTGTCATGCAACTGTAGTATATGTTGTGGGGTGTGGGTGATTCTCTCATGTGGGGGAGGATCTACAAGGGAGAATTGCCCTTGCAAAAAAAACAGCTTTATTTATGCTTCTTGAATATGTTTGTCAGCTAAACCATTTCGGAGTTTTGGGCCTCACTAAAATTACCTTTGATGAGGAAACACGAATGCAGATATACTGTAAATGTGACTTTTTTAGCCTAAATATAAATATGTAACTCCCAAGGATGTCCTAATATTCTGCATATGTTTACCTTTCATCTCATAAGGAAATACAGGTATACAGGAGGGGTGCCACAGGGAGCGGGGATAACCCTCATCTTCTTAGTACAAGAATCAAGTACACACCCCAGAAATCATGAGGGTCAAAGGCCCTGGTGTTATATATTTAGAAAGTTGCTAGAAAAGCAGGAGTTTCAATTAATAAGCATTTTGACAGATATGAAGTCTGAAACTAGGTGTCTGTCATTACTTAGTAGCTGCAGTCCTCAATGAAGGATATGAAGTCTGAAACTAGATGTTGGTCATTACTTAGTAGCTGCAGTCCTCAACGAAGGATATGAAGTCTGAAACTAGATGTCTGTCATTACTTAGTAGCTGCTGAAGTCTGAAACTAGATGTCTGTCATTATTTAGTAGCTGCAGTCCTCAATGAAGGATATGACTTCTGAAATGAGATGCCTGTCATTATTTAGCAGCTGCAGTCCTCAATGAAGAATATGATGTCTGAAACTAGATGTCTGTCATTATATAGTAGCTGCAGTCCTCAATGAAGGATATGACATCTGAAACGAGATGTCTGTCATTATTTAGTAACTGCAGCCCTCAATGATTTGCCTGAAAGCCACACATTTTATGAGGAACAGATTGAAAATATGAGGCCACATTAGGGACATTCAGTGAAATCAGGGACAGTTGTGATCTCTGGGAGGAATGGTTGGATGCACGACTAGGTTTGTATCATTACTACCTGCATTATAGTTCAGTGTGTTTGAATTACTTGACAAGAGTGGCATTTTTCTCATTGTGTCTCCACTCTGCAGGTCCACTGGATGCAGAAAAGGAAGATCAGCAGGTCCAGGCATTTTCACTGCCGTCTCCTTCTTCTGTGCCTATTGCATGACTTTAATGTTGGTGGCTCATCAGACAGTGGTAAAGACTCATTTTGACTGCACAACACTGATCCTCAGGCTGTTGGTCAATCAGAGCTGCAGCAGATGGTTGAGGCTGCAATGAAGGATGCATTTGATTGTCATGTTGGTCAATGTCCTGTCCAGATACAAACCCTCGAGAAGTAAATTACAGACTCACTGGAGATGCAGGAGCTGACCACCAGGCCACTATAAGGTCAGGCACCATCTGAAAGTGCCACCATGGGATCATCAGCTGGTTATAGTTCTGTACCTTTTCCTAATGTGTCCTAATCCATACTTTGTGCATGGTCCAATCACCATTTATCTGCTCTGTCCTCTCTCTGTCTCTGTCCAACCTTTCCTAAACTACCCCTGGTTATCTGTACTATTTTGTGTTACTTGTTTGTCCCCACACACTATCCATACCCTCTCCTACCTTACATACCATCCCCCACATTTACATACCATCTCCCACATTTACACACCATCCCCCACATTTACATACCATCTCCCACATTTACATATCATCCTCCACATTTACATACCATCTCCCACATTTACATACCATCTCCCACATTTACATACCATCACCCACATTTACATATCATCCTCCACATTTACATACCATCTCCCACATTTACATACCATCGCCCACATTTACATATCATTCTCCACATTTACATACCATCTCCCACATTTACATACCATCGGCCACATTTACATATCACCCTCCACATTTACATACCACCTCCCACATTTACACACTATCCACCTCATTTAAATGCCGTCCACCTTATTCCTTTTCTCTTCTTATAAATAAAGTGGGCTCTATCCCACCAAAGTGCACCTCACCTTCCCACATCTAGTCATACCACACAGTCCTATTTCTTCCCCATATGTGTTCCTTCTCTGCTTGGTCTTCCCATTTTCATTCTGTATGATACACCTTTTGATTTGGTTCACCTTTGCGGTAATATTCATATGCTACAACAGAATCTTTTGCTTTGTAACTCTTACTGTGTCAGGCAGGTACATGGATTGTATATGAGCCATGTTTTCAGCATTTCACTTTGGAATCGCATTACCGACACCTGGGTGGTCATCATGTTCTCATTGCTCTGCAACACTATATACCACTACGACCACTCAGTTAGCTGCACTTGTTCCATTCTGTTGTTCCTGATTGCCAGATCAGAGGTGAGTAGGACTGTGTGCCCTAAACTGCTCTGTATTATGTTATACTGACTATTTGTTTTTAAGTAATTTGTTAGTCGCATTTTTTGTTAATTATTTCTGTTCATAAATAAATATGTTCTAACTAATTCTTACTGTACTAGAGCTTTTCTCCCTGGGTCTCTGCTGAAAATGGGCAACTTGCCAAGTTGGACACTACCCGGTTAACTTGCACCATGCAATGATACCTCCATGCACAAGCCCTGACCTACAATCTCTGATAAATATTTATTGTACCATGCAATGGTACCTTCATGCACAAGCCTTCCACAGCTGTGCAAAGTATTTCTGTGATTCTCCCCACAGTGTTCTACCTAAATCTTAGCAGCTGAATGGTGTGATCCTGTTTCACATTCGACATACTGAAAGCCACAGTGGCAGTTGGACATATAGTCTTGAGGAGGAGAGACAAAGGGGGAGTTGCACATAAATATGTACTAGAAGGGGATTCTTGGGGGTGGGCATGAGGAAATAGTGTTTGATCATATGTACTGTGAAAATGTCGATGTCGAACATTTTCCTGCAAGACAGTGTCTTCACTAACTCCTAACAATGAGTACATGCAGTGATACCACCTAACGTTACAACACACATTTACTGCATGAATACCTCCACCTCTCAGAGATGTCTTTCAGCATACCAGAATGTAATGAAGAGACGGGGGTGTCTGCAGGGGTGTCTGTAAGTACTACAGTGCCAGTTGTTAGTTAGCCCCTCTCCTTGTGCTCAGGATTAATAACGAATGTGCCATCTGTACTACAACTCGGAGAAAATATTTTTCA
The DNA here is from genome assembly GCF_019279795.1 of Protopterus annectens. Taxonomy (NCBI): domain Eukaryota; kingdom Metazoa; phylum Chordata; order Ceratodontiformes; family Protopteridae; genus Protopterus; species Protopterus annectens. The sequence continues at coordinate 1,489,775,386 of NC_056745.1, read as the reverse complement.
CCACAAGACTGGCAATAAGAATGCATATTTAAATGCAACAAGTTATGCAGTACATTTATTTAAAGTATTTTCCTGAAAACCTGCTTACTCATTGGGATATTTCTATAATTAAAAAAATAATAACTCCTGTATTATCGCTACTGTTGTCAAGGCAAGTTGTCCAAACATGGCAACAAACCCTCTACACATTAACACACAACTCTCCAATTTATGCATCCTGTGAGTGTCTCCTTTGTTATATATCAGCACCTCTAAATGCAACAAGAAAGGAGGCCATATTTAAAGCTTACTCAGAGGATAAAGAGTGCCTACAACATACCCCACGGCAGACCCTTGGCAGGCACTTATACTGTACATTACAATACTGGTATTGTAATGTAGAGTCAGTGATTATCCAGTTTGGCCTTATGGGCATTATTCAGGGTTGAGTCAGATAAGGGCAGTGTCACACCCAGGCTCAGTAAACTTGAAAAACAGGATTCATTTCACTGTATTCCCATTTGTTCTTCTCATATCACAGTGTTATCTAAGGAATGACAGTGCAGAGAAAGTGACATACTGAGGGAAAGTTTTCGTACTTTAAGTAAGTTGATACAAGCTTTGTCAAGAAAGACAGCATCACTTTACACTCTTAGAGAGACGTGTCATGACTGGGACCAGATTACCAAAAGTGTATCATTTTTAAATGAAAGCTTCTTTAACCCAATTATCCTCCACCACTCCTCCGTCTGCCCCATAGCTACGTCAGACAGGTTTAGATAAGGTCCAGACACAGAGATAGTCTAGGAGTCCCTGAGACATGGACTCCTCCATTTAGTCCACATCATGTTTGTGGTTGCAGGCTGGATTAGGTACATAGTTTGAATAGTCTGCCTAGATTCAATAATGCTGCTATCATATCTTCCTGACCACATATTTAGCCCAAGAAGGGCTTTAGGGATAACAAGTTTTGATAACTGATATCTCTAAATCCATTTGTGGATACAAGATATACATTGAGAAGACTTCAGGGAATTTAACATTTTACAGAATTACATCACATTGTAGATGAATGCAAGGTACAGAATACTTGTGATAATGTTCAAAGGAATATAAAATAATTGGCAACAAGTACGAAATGAGTCAAATTATTAAACATCAGCTATAGCTGTGTAAAATTTCAGAAGTGCATTTCATTGCTTATGTAAATGCACACAAGTGATCTTGTGAAATTATCAATATTGTAGGTCATAAGTGATCCTGTGAAATTATCAATAATGTAGGTCATAAGTGATCTTGTGAAATTATCAATAATGCTGGTCATAAGTGAACTTGTGAAATTATCAGTAATGCAGGTCATATCTCATATCAGAAAATAATAACGCAGACATTTTTCCATATCTCATTGTGTACTTTTTATATAATACCATCTAGTCAACAGTACTTTACAATATCTTAATTTATTTTTATGTGGTCTTGTACCCTGATTTCCAGGTTTTATTATGCTGTTTAGAAAGTATTAGTAAGAATATGCTGTTGTGTTTACTAAGGTTTGGAGTAACCTGTGAGTTTGGCAGATTAAGGCAACATAAAGCTAACATATCAGTAACATACTATGGCAGGTCATCATAAACTCAGCTCATGAAAATAACATCTCTTGAGATGCATTTTTCTAAAGAAAGAGTAAAAGTAAATGCTTTCCTACAAGGTCATAATTAATTTACATGTTAGTCTAGGTGTCAACTACCTTACAAACCCTACAGGCAGTGTGTGTGTGTGTCTGTGTATATCTGTGTGTGTGTGTGTGTGTGTGTGTGCGTATGTGTGTATATATATATATATATACATAGCCGGCCTTAGGCATAGGCCAACTGGCGGCCACCTAGGGAGCCACTCTAGCAGAGGCAGTTTTCCAGTATTTATTTGATGTAGGTAAACAAGGATGGGGGCACCAGGTAGTGTGGTGGGGGGCTCCGTGGAGCCCTTTTGCCTAGGGCACCAGTTGACCTAAGGCCGCTCCTGTATATATATATATATATATATATATATATATATATATATATATATATATATATATATATATATACACACACACCACTAATGCATAATGCTAACACATTAAATCCCAGCCTCAACATTTATTTTTATTTTATTTACATTTTGGTTACTTTGACAGAGCACTGATCACAGAATGACTAACTGCAGGCTTGGCTTGGGTTACAACAACAATGTAACAATTACAGCTAACAGGGAACACAAAGGTAATACAAAGTAGTCACAAAAATAAAAAGAGAGACATTATGTATAAACGTTACACCATGTTGACATATACATGTTGCAAGTGGAAAAATGGAATCAGAGGCAGCACAAGAAAAGAGTGAGCATTACATTTAGCTCTGGAAATTGTGGGGGTGGGGTAATAAGGTTTTCAGGTGACAAAGGAAGAGATAAGTTTTGGTAAAGACACAGAGTCTAAGGAGAAAGTCGGTCTGCGAAAGGTAAAAGTAAGATGACAGTGAGCAAGAAGAAAAAGGAGCTACATACATATTTACAGGAATCCGAAACATATTGGTACACAGCAGAGTAGCTGTCTAATTAAAGTAATTGCAACAACAACAACCAAGCTCCTTTCCATCAGTTTAAATTTAAAATAAAATAAAACGATATAAACAAAGCAAACTTGAAACCCTAACGATACCATCAAACATAGCTTGTCTAAATAATAATTGTGTTACTGAAAGGGTTTTTCTAATGTTAGGTGTGGGGTTATAGTTACGGTCAGAGGTAGGGTAAGTGTTAGGGTTAGGGTGTATTAGTAAGGTGTAGCAGGGGTTCACTGAACTCTCAATGTATTATATGTATAAATTTGTTTGTTTATCTGTATGTCTATCTACCTACCTTTGTATCTGTCTATCTCTCTGTCAGTCTATCTATCCTTTGTTGATGGGGGGTGGCTTGAAGTGAGGCTATTTGAATCATTTCAGAGAAGACTGGAGGTAGTATTTATACTACCGGGGGAATGTAGCCAGGGCGTTGAGCAACTTCTATTAATCTTTTTGATACATGCTGTAGGATCTTTTACATTCAACTGAGCTACCACTATCTTGAACAAATGAGACCTCACTTTAATGTCTCATTCAAAAGACTGTAAACTCAGGAGTGCAACACCCCCCTAATGCTGCACTGCATTGTCATTAATCTGAAAAATAATCTAATCACCTGAGGTGGTAATAGAACCCGCAGCCATCTTCCAACACCCATTCAGCCAATGACACACACGCACACACACACACACACACACACACACACACACACACACACACACACACACACACACACACACACACACACACACACACACACACACACACACACACACGCGCACACACACACATCTAGCTATGTATGTCCCTTTTTGTTTTGTGTGTGTGTGTGTGTGTGTGTGTGTGTGTGTGTGTGTGTGTATGTATACATGCACACACACACACACATATATATATATATATATATATATATATATATATATATATACATTATATATTTTATATATATATATATATATATATATATATATATATATATATATATATATATATATATATATATATATATATATATATATATATATATATACACACACACACACACACACACACACACACACTCCAAAAATAGAACACAATAGTAACTCTTACACAGTCAATGACAATAGCAAAATTAAAATCACTTTTGTCTACTGATTTAACTGGACTTCATCAGACTGCTTTGCTAGTTTTATATGCCTTGTAGGGTCTGTGCTAGAATGCTGCATATCGATAACGGTGACATTCATGACATCAAGCCCGGAAGACTGTAATGGTACAATATCGAAGTGCAGTAACACCAAAATTCAAAAGATTGCATCTACATGTTTTTGCAAGGTGCAAGCTCCCTTGCACACTCCAACCCTCTATTAATTATACATACCAACTCTGAGATCGCATGTAGTGGGGTAAGGGCAGCCCCCTGCACACCCCAACCACCCATTATCAACTCTGAGATCGCAGTACAGCTGGGAATGGGCCAAACCCCAAACTCAGCTGTTCCACCCTCTTGCAGTGTGCAGTCTTTTGAAGTTCAGTGTTACGGCACTTCAATATTGTGCCATTTCGATCTTCTACATCGAATGTTATGAACATTGATGTTGTGGATAGTCAATGTTCTGATATTTATTTATTGTATTTATTTCACGTTTGTTTACTGGGATGGTCCAGCTGGATCAATAGAAGCATGTTTTCAGTGGGCAGGGAGAAAAGCTTGGAGTACAATTAAAAATTACAAGAAGCATACAATTAACAAATGGCATACGTATACAAATGATACATTTTTACATTTCATATTATAAACACATAGTAGCAGAAACATTGTAAAAAGAAGTGACACATGGTAATTGAGGTGAATGTCAAGAGTATCGTGTGAGCGTTACAAGGGCGGGTCAGACTTGTTACTAGTGACATGGAATTCAGATACGCTTAACACGTACTATATGATGAAACAGGAAAACCAGTGTTAGGACAGATTAGTAAAAAACACGTAGAATAAATGTAACAAGGCCCCATTTAATATTATGCTTGCATGTGTTTGTGTCTGCGTATTTCTGTGTGTGAGTGTATGCATGTCTATACATGTATATGTGTATTTTTGTGAGTTTGTTGCTTAACCAGATAGATTTGAAAATGTATATGGTTCTATAGAGCTACATATCTATAATATGTAATCTATACAGGTGTAAGAGTGTGTGTTTGTATGCAATATAAATGTATATCAGCAAATAAAAATATAGTTATTTGATTTAATTAATGTTTCATATTGGGTTTTGTTTTTGCCAGCAAATGAAAGAAGGATTTAAAATATTTTCTCCATATTCCTCCCACTGAATGGGTAGAACATAACCACAACACACATCACTCACTCTATGTATGAATGCAAAAATAAATCAGTCTGTTCTGACACTTCAACATATTCCCTCATTCCCACATGAAATGCAACACTTAAAAACAATTTCCCTGCATCTCATACATGATCAACTAATTAACCCAAGTTACCAGACTTACACACCAGTCTATTATTCACAGTTTCCAATTAACTAATTTTGTACTCCTTTTTGTCATAACAAGTGTTTCCACATTCTTTTCCTTTTATTTTAATTTTCAAACTAAATCATCACATTGACAAAATGTTAGCTTTCTTTTTGAATTTGCCCCGTATTTTGTTCTGCCCACCAGCTGCTGCCTACTAATACAATCTTTTTCTTCTCTTGTCCTTTTCGCTTAACCTCGACGGTGGCCGTTTTTTCACTTTGCTGTGATATGATACTGCCCTTTCTGATTTACCAAGCCATGGACTTTTGTCAACTGCATAGATAAAATGTCTCACATGTTACCTTTGTGTATTATATCACCCTACTCAACTCATTTATAACATACTGCATTCTGCTGCTATATTGTTTAAGCATTTCTGAATTTCTCTGTGTATTGTTATTGTTGTATGTTATTTGTGTGTGTAACTGTCAATAACTTACAAAAATTCTTGTACATACTGGGTATAGTTTGTAAATGAATTAGAGAGCAGTGACCCCACTACCTGATTTAATGACCACTACCTGATTTAATGACCAGTTCTTATAAATACATCACACACACACACACACACACACACACACACACACACACACACACACTACAAGGAAAATAACAGTTGATTGGTGTCTGATCCTGATGTTATAACAAGTTACTAGCTATGAATTTTGATTGTGCCTTTTTTCTAAATGTTTGTTTCTTTATGCAATTTCATTTATAAAATATCTGTATTTGTGCCTTTGCAGTCATTCCTGCCTTTGTTTCTGCTCCTTTCCTCCCAGGCCTCCAGTGTAAATGGACTTTGTTTGAACTAGACTTTCCTAGTCAGCAAAAGCAAACACAGATAATTTAACAATTAAACAATTGGACAAATAAATAAAGAACACAAGCATTCATGTGTATTTTCCATTACTCACAATTAGAAAACTTCCGTGTAATGCATTATGTAACAGCTGTAATAATAAATCGTACCATGTTACCTGTTCATCAGGATAAGAATAATAATGCTCATTTAACCACATAATCTCACCGGGCACATAGTCCCCTTTGAGGGGTGACCTGCTCAAGGTCACAGAATAGGCAAATGTAACCTTGCATCAGTATATCATGTATGTACCATATAACCTTATATCAGTGTATCATGTATGTACTGTGTAACCTTGTATCAGTGTATCATGTATGTACCATGTATCTTTGTATCAGTGTATCATGTATGTACCATATAGCCTTATATCAGTGTATCATGTATGTACCATGTAACCTTGTATCAGTGTATCATGTATGTACCATATAACCTTGTATCAGTGTATCACATATGTACTATGTAGCCTTGTATCAGTGTATCATGTATGCACCATGTAACCTTATATCAGTGTATCATGTATGTACCATGTAACCTTGTATCAGTGTATCATGTATGTACCATATAACCTTATATCAGAGTAGTGTGTCTGTACCAGGTAACCTTGTATCAGTGTATCATGTATGTACCATGTAACCTTGTATCAGTGTATCACGTATGTACCACATAACCTTGTATCAGTGTATCATGTATGTACCATGTAACCTTGTATTAGTGTATCACATATGTACCATATAACCTTGTATCAGTGTATCATGTATGTACCATGTAACCCTGTATCAGTGTATCACATATGTACCATATAACCTTATATCAGTGTATCATGTATGTACCATGTAACCTTGTATCAGTGTATCATGTATGTACCATATAACCTTATATCAGTGTATCATGTATGCACCATGTGACCTTGTATAAGTGTATCATGTATGTACCATATAACTTTGTATCAGTGTATCATGTATGTACCATGTAACCTTGTATCAGTGTATCATGTATGTACCATGTAACCTTGTATCGGTGTATCATGTATGAACCATGTAACCTTCTAACAGTGATCATGTATGCACCATATAAACTTATATCAGTGTATCATATATGTACCATGTAACCTTGTATCAGTGTAAAATGTATGTACCATATAAACTTATATCAGTGTATCATGTATGTACCATGTAACCTTGTATCAGTGTATCATGTATGTACCATATACACTTATATCAGTGTATCATGTATGTACCATGTAACCTTGTATCAGTGTATCATGTATGTACCATACAAACGTATATCAGTGTATCATGTATGTACCATGTAACCTTGTATCAGTGTATCATGTATGTACCATATAAACGTATATCAGTGTATCATGTATGTACCATATAATCTTATATCAGTGTATCATGTATGTACCATGTAACCTTGTATCAGTGTATCATGTATGTACCATATAAACTTATATCAGTGTATCATGTATGTACCATGTATCTTTGTATTGGTGTAATGTATATGTACCATGTAACCTTACCATGTATACTTGTATTGTGATATTGTGTATGTACCATATAACCTTACCATGTATCCTAGTATTGGTGTATCACAATTGTACCATGTAACGTTGTATCAGACTATTGTGTCTCTGCCATGTAACCTTGTATTAGTGCATCATGTATGTACCATGTATCCTTGTATTGGTGTATCATGTATGTACCATGTATCCTTGTATTGGTGTATCATGTATGTACCATGTATCCTTGTATTGGTGTATCATGTATGTACCATGTATCCTTGTATTGGTGTATCATGTATGTACCATGTATCCTTACCCATGTATCCTTGTATTGGTGCATCATGTATGTACCATGTATCCTTGTATTGGTGTATCATGTATGTACCATGTATCCTTGTATTGGTGTATCATGTATGTACCATGTATCCTTGTATTGGTGTATCATGTATGTACCATGTATCCTTGTATTGGTGTATCATGTATGTACCATGTATCCTTGTATTGGTGCATCATGTATGTACCATGTATCCTTGTATTGGTGTATCATGTATGTACCATGTATCCTTGTATTGGTGTATCATGTATGTACCATGTATCCTTGTATTGGTGTATCATGTATGTACCATGTATCCTTGTATTGGTGTATCATGTATGTACCATGTATCCTTGTATTGGTGTATCATGTATGTACCATGTATCCTTGTATTGGTGTATCATGTATGTACCATGTATCCTTGTATTGGTGCATCATGTATGTACCATGTATCCTTGTATTGGTGTATCATGTATGTACCATGTATCCTTGTATTGGTGTATCATGTATGTACCATGTATCCTTGTATTGGTGTATCATGTATGTACCATGTATCCTTGTATTGGTGTATCATGTATGTACCATGTATCCTTGTATTGGTGTATCATGTATGTACCATGTATCCTTGCATTGGTGTATCATGTATGTACCATGTAACCTTGTATTGGTGTATCATGTATGTACCATGTATCCTTGTATTGGTGTATCATGTATGTACCATGTATCCTTGTATTGGTGCATCATGTATGTACCATGTATCCTTGTATTGGTGTATCATGTATGTACCATGTATCCTTGTATTGGTGTATCATGTATGTACCATGTATCCTTGTATTAGTGCATCATGTATGTACCATGTATCCTTGTATTGGTGTATCATGTATGTACCATGTATCCTTGTATTAGTGCATCATGTATGTACCATGTATCCTTGTATTGGTGTATCATGTATGTACCATGTAACCTTGTATTGGTGTATCATGCATGTACCATGTAACCTTGTATTAGTGCATCATGTATGTACCATGTATCCTTGTATTAGTGCATCATGTATGTACCATGTAACCTTGTATTAGTGCATCATGTATGTACCATGTATCCTTGTATTAGTGCATCATGTATGTACCATGTAACCTTGTATTAGTGCATCATGTATGTACCATGTATCCTTGTATTAGTGCATCATGTATGTACCATGTAACCTTGTATTAGTGCATCATGTATGTACCATGTATCCTTGTATTGGTGTATCATGTATGTACCATGTAACCTTGTATTAGTGCATCATGTATGTACCATGTATCCTTGTATTAGTGCATCATGTATGTACCATGTACCCTTGTATTGGTGTATCATGTATGTACCATGTATCCTTGTATTAGTGCATCATGTATGTACCATGTATCCTTGTATTGGTGCATCATGTATGTACCATGTAACCTTGTATTAGTGCATCATGTATGTACCATGTAACCTTGTATTAGTGCATCATGTATGTACCATGTAACCTTGTATCGGTGTATCATGTATGTACCATGTATCCTTGTATCAGTGTATCATGTATGTACCATGTATCCTTGTATTAGTGCATCATGTATGTACCCTTGTATTGGTGTATCATGTATGTACCATGTATCCTTGTATTAGTGCATCATGTATGTACCATGTATCCTTGTATTGGTGCATCATGTATGTACTATGTATCCTTGTATTGGTGCATCATGCATGTACCATGTAACCTTGTATTAGTGCATCATGTATGTACCATGTAACCTTGTATTAGTGCATCGTGTATGTACCATGTAACCTTGTATTAGTGCATCATGTATGTACCATGTAACCTTGTATTGGTGTATCATGTATGTACCATGTATCCTTGTATCAGTGTATCATGTATGTACCATGTAACCTTGCGTCAGTGTATCATGTATGTACCATGTAACCTTGTATTGGTGTATCATGTATGTACCATGTATCCTTGTATCAGTGTATCATGTATGCACCATGTAACCTTGTATCAGTGTATCATGTATGTACCATGTATCCTTGTATCAGTGTATCATGTATGTACCATGTAACCTTACATCAGTGCCAGCTTACTCACATCTCTGCCTTCGAGTCTGGAGTGGGGGAGAGAATGTGAAGTTTTGGATATGGAAATTAACATTATATTTACAACTTTATTTGCAGAAACTGAAATTTATGTGACACGTTAATACTTCTACTGAATGTCTTTTCTTTTGAGAATATTTGAGCACTAATCGATGTATTGTTGAAGTGTTTTGCATGCAGTTGTGCTTTTTAAGACTAATGGATGTATTATGCCGAACGAGAAGAAGACAATACAGTTTTACGTTTAGCAGTAATTGCAACCTTAACTATAACTACAGTCTTAGCAGCAGTCAAGTCTTGAACCTGTATCCTGAAACTAAAAGAGAGAGAGAGAGAGTATGAGAAAGAGCTTAGAGTCCTACTGTAGGATCAGATGGATGTTTACTTTGGAATGTGACATTTCCAAAGGGAGTTCCCATTTCTTGAAAGTATAGCAAGCCCATCACCTGCCTGCACCCACATCACACAGTAGACACATGATCGTTGCTTTGGAGAATGGAACTTTCTGCATCCTATGAGGCATGTTAGCACACTGCAGAAGAAGAAAGGTTTGTGTGCCAAGTATGTTTATACTGGAAGGTATGAAGATGCCGTTGACTATAACATTGACTCTACCTAAATCAGGTTTGCTGTTTCCAGGCCAGCAGAACAAACTAGCTTCATCAGCTTCAGTAATGCAACAGAGGCATTTCAGGATTGTTGGTCTGTCAGTTTAGCTGAGGAAGGTTCATCTCCCAAACCCGTGCTTACACTTATCAAGGGTATCAGAACTTGTCAGAGATTTGGGATGGCTGGCAAGGCTTAAAAAGGCCCTTGTGGTTGTTAGCCTAGTAAACACCTATGAACCATATGGAAAATGACTAAAGTATACCAAGGATCTATAACTTCTAACTATGGGTATATCAATGAAAAATGTAAGTAGACTGAAACCTGTGTGCCCGAATCAGGAGTAAACTTTACCCAAATCATCACCACCCAGCTAGGACTGACAAACACAGCAAGAGACAGTCCACACTTGACTGGATTCTCACTAGTAGACCTTTTCTATGCCCTCACTCTGTCTCCCAGATACCCTCAGTGATCATAGAGTCACCTTCCTCCTACAACAGAAAGTAAACCCTAAAAAAAAAATCACATACAAGCAAATCCATGACACAAACAATTTATCCAATGATATGTATAATTCCCTCTTGAAACAATGTAACTGGTCCCACTAAAGTACCTCCAATTAGATAATGCAACTCAACACTTTAATGACACAGTCCTGGAAATCATAGACAAAGTAGCCCCATCAGGAAAATCTGTGTAAAAGCTAAACCAACCCCATTGCTAACAAAATACACTAAACTACTTATGAAACAAAGAGATAAAGAACCGTCCCGCTATGTAGCCACCAAAAAACAAACAACCCACCAAAACTACTGAGAATTAAGGAATGTAGTCATAAAGCAAATAAAAACAGACAAAAAACCCTAATATTCAACAGCTCACAGAAAAATCAAAATAACCTCCCAAAATTATAGGCCTCTGTAAATCAAATTTTCAATCCCAAACATTCCTCAACCCCTAACCTCCCCAAACACCACCAAAAGCATAGCCACACAACTCATCTCTCACTTTACTAATTCTACACTGTCCCTATTAAATCATAGCACTACTAGTCCAGTGATTATACCCACCACCTCCACCACCAATCCCGTAGCATTTAGCTTTAAACCAATACCAATGAGCTACACTAACAAACTTCCACCAATCCCGTAACGTTTAGCTTTAAACCAATACCAATGAGCTACACTAACAAACTGCTCCATAAACTGAAACCTTCAGCTCTAGCAGCTGACCTGCTACCTAATGAATTCCTGAAGCTGGCAGCTGATGCCATCTCTTACCCAGTCTCCCTGCTATTAAATAGGTCCATCTCCGAGCAATACATCCCCAAACTCCGGACGATATCTCATATCATCCTCCTACACAAAGGAGGCACCTCAACACTATTCTCAAACTACAGACCCATCGCTATACTGCCCCCTTGCCAAAATCCTTGAGAAATGTATACATTCACAAATCATGCCCTATCTCCTGAACAATAACCTCCTCTCAGACACACAGCATGGCTTCAGACCCAATCATAGCACCACATCTGCCCTAATTAGCTTCACTGACATAGTCAATCAGTCAAGAAATAAAGGCCTTTACGTTTGTATCAGTTTTCCTAGACATGTCAAAAGCATTTGACACTGTCTCACACCAAAAACTTCTTCACCAACTAGCCACCTTAAACTTTTCACAACCCACCCTATCATGGTTCCATAGTTACTTGTCAGATGGACAGTTGGCTATTAAATGGCTAGACAATATATCCTCACTCTTACCCATCTCAGTAGGCATACCCCAAGGTACCTGCTTCTCTTTTCAATTTCTACAAACATACTCAATTCATCCACCACCTCACCTAACATTATACAACACACAGATGATTCTACTCATCTCCTCTGCCACCTCAGTCCTCAAACTCTTGCAAAAAAAAACAGAAAGCATTTACAGATGACAAACACTACCTTTCTGCCAAATAACTAATACTCAACCCCAACAAGATTAAACCTCTATTATTTACCAACAATAAAATATCTCAAACCCCCCCACCCCATTCACCATCTATCCCACTAACAACACCAAAATAGAGCCAGATGACTACACAAAACTACTGGGTGTCGCCATCGGCAAATCCTTCAGTTATGACCTGCACATATCCCAAACAATTAAAAAGGTCCACATGAAACTTGGGGAACTCTACAGAGCCAAACCATTCCTCACCCTAACCACCAAAATAGCCATTGCTGAAAGCCATCTACTATCCATTCAGTTATATGCATCACCAATATTCACTAATTTAAAGAAAACAAATCTGAATAAACTGGACACCTGTTACAACACAACAGCCAGGTTTGCCACCAGCCTCCCACACAGAACAAACCATTGTTCAGCTGTTCACAAAGTAGACGGGCTTGAACTCCCAAACCTATTATGCCTCAAGCAATTCACAATTTGCTACTCCCTCCCCTACATACTAAATCTCCAGCCTTTAAAAACCTATTAAAATCCTACACTAGTACTAGAACCCTCGCTAATCCAACAAACTTCTTCTAGAAGTCACTAAAGTCAGTCATAGCTATGGGGATGCCTTATTCTCAAAGCACATCTCCAAAATCTGGAACTCAATACTCCAGCCTACTCTTGGGACAGCTAACCCCTCTAAATTCAAAATTCTTCTCAAGGTCTAGTTGACTAAATAACTAGCTATATGCTCCTACTCATCACCAGGGTGACCCCTCAGCAAATTCTTAGCACTATTCATGCTATATTTTACACTCCTGGACTCTTTCATTTGAAACCTGCCTCCATCTTATTACTGTATATTTCCCTTCTAATTGCTTAACTTGGTGAAAATGCCATCCCAGTCCCCTAAATGAAAATATATTAATATATTTGCATTGTTTCTGTTGTGTTGCATTCAAGTGCAGCACCAACAATGATAATGTGTAATATGTATGACTAACCATGCCTATAACACTATTTGAATTACTATTGTTTTTTTGCTTTTTTTCATTTGTTTCTAACTTAATTGTATCACTGTTTGCTATATAACCTGTTATTCTTTTTTTAAATTATATGTAATCATTATTTACTATGTATCTTGGAGTTTTTATCCCTGGGCCTTTGCTCAAAACAGGCCCTTTTTGGGCTCAGTCAGGCACACCTGGTAAACAAATGTAAAATAAATAAATACGTGTGACAGACAAGGTGGGAGATGGGGGTCTTGGTTACATGTGAATGCATCGAATAAATGTCTGACACTTACAGAATTTACTACTGCGGCCTCACACAGTCTGCAGTCAGACACCTGACTCACATAACTAAGTGTGTATGTGTGTGTGTATATATATATATATATATATATATATATATATATAGATTCACTTCATAATCTCGAAATATTGAAATGTCGAATTTCAGTATACGGAGACCATGAAATTGAATTCACAAAACACCAAAACACCACAACACCGAGCCCAAAACCGCGAACCACAAAACACAGAAAAAACAGCATACACCAAACCATACACACCACAACACCCACATAACAACAAAAACAAACAAAACCACACACATACACAACATACACACATACACAACTGCGCCCCCCCACACCCCCTCCTTATATATACTAACTCCGAGATCGCACAAACAGTAAACAAAACCAAACACACACACACATTCTCCAGTCCATCACACACACACAAAACATATTAGTACACTCACACACACTCTACCACCCAAAACCCTTACAAAACACTCACTTACCTGACATAACAGCTAAATCCACAGACTGCACCCCACACCATCACAACACACTCCCGGACACTACGTAGCGTAAAACCATAACTGCGAATTCGACATATTCAAATTCGCGATTATGTACTTTCGCTATTTGAAAAGTTTGACTTTATAGTCTCGTAATACTGAAATTTGACATTTCAGTACTTCAAGATTATAAAGTGTTTATATATATATATATATATATATATATATATATATATATATATATATATATATATATACAAGGCTTGGGAGGAGGAGAATAGAAAGTAGAAAGTAGAGGTGAAGAACGAGAAGGGAAGAGGGGTAGCAGGGAGAGAATGGGAGGAGACAGGACTAGTTGGATGTTAGGGGAACGGCAGGTTTAATAGTGTAGATAAAAGGTAGTTTATAGGAACTGTCTGGTGAATAGACAGTGAGATCCCAAGAGATACTGACTGATGTTATGTTTGCATGAGTACAGTAGAATAAGGGGAGAGGAGAAAAAAGCAGAGACAGACAGAATTAGTTAAAATGAGGCATTGAATAAAAGGCTGGATAAATACATACTGTTAACGAAGATGCTAATAATGAGCATAGTGTGATGATTAACGTGGCGTGGTACATGAGCACAGCCATCTGTTCCTGAGGTACTGCTTTAGTTACAGTTTTAGGATTTTGTGTTTCCCATTAGTCTAAGAGGGAGTGGAATGCAATTCCAGACATAGCACTATACCAGCAGTACAGTGACTCACCTACAGTGTTCTCTGATTTGGTTACAGTCAGGAGCACTTTATCAGTAGTGCAAAGTATCCTTTTAGGTGTGCACTGCTGGAAAATAATATTTAGTCTTGGGAATTGGTCAGGTTTATGTATGAGATTATGGGAGGTGGTTAGTTGTGAAAAAACAGAGTGCCTCAATTCTAGCCAACGTATTTGTTTTAGAGTTAGGCAGTGATGGCCCCTATAATACAGATTAGCAGCAGATTTTGCTATTTTGTTAAACATTTGTCCATCAAAGAGATCTGGCTAGATTGTAGGTTAATGAATATAGGAGCTGCATTGAGAAGAGATGAAATAAGGAAAGCTGAAGTAATGTTTATCCTGGTAATGTCTGTGAGATATGGTTTTACCCTGCAGAGGGCTCAAAGTTTTTAGTGTGTTTTATTTATAACTGGTGCTTATGTACTAGTCAAATTTCAAGTTTTCATCAGTCATGAACCTGAAAAGCTTAGTATGAGTTATAAATTCAATCTTAGTCTGACTGGAGGAAATTAAGGAAAAGTATTTTTTTTCATCAGAGAGTTGTTTGGGGATAAGAAGCAATTATGAGTTAGTTAACCAATTCTCGTGTGAGAAAATGGACTCTTGTGTGAGTTACTGCAGTATATCTACTGCTTTTGCAGAGCCGGGAGGGCTGAGTCATCTGTGTACTGGATGACGGTTGGATGATTGATTGGTGTGTGTAGGTCATTTATGAATATATTGAATAGCAAGAGAACTGGGACTCAGCCTTGAAAGATAACAAAAGTTACAGAGAAGAGGACGAAATGTCATTTTCTGTTTTATAGCCTAGTATCTATCAGAGAAAGAGCTGCTAAACCAAGAGAGGAAGAATGAATCTAGTCCAAAGGAAGACCATTTGTGGACGTCATCATTCCCATCCCACGGTACCCGTATAATCTCTGCAAAGACTGACGTATTGCTAGCCTGGGCCTCCACAATGGTGCTGGTCATAGGTTGTAGAACAGTCCATAAAACTGCAACCGCTAAAGCAGCAAATACCTCACGTGCCGACAAACTTAGGGCAGCTAGTTGGACATTGAGTGGCAGTACGTACTTATTTCTCAGAATTCAGTAGTATGGAAACATTAACGTTAGTAGGATTTAGTGCTGTTTAGAATAATCTGCCGTAATAAAGTACCGTTATTAGTCTTCACCAATAAAGCACCTTTAATTGTCTTCTAACACCAATACATCACCCCCTTGATATAATAATACTACAAAGTGTGCTCCAGTTAAAGAAATCCCAATCCCTTTGAGCTACACGCTCTAGGGACCTAAACCTTGTCACCACAATAAACAGAACATGCTGAAGGGATAGATTCCTGTCCCAGAGACTTCCCATACTCTGGAATAAACTACCTATCTATATCAACAAAGTTCCTCATTAGCGCTCTTCAAGAAAAATCTTGATGATTGGATGGGAGATAGGAAATTCACCCCGGGGATCACTTCTGTGGCTATGCCCAACAGTGGCACGGGAAAAAAATTTTCTTGGGTGGCAAAACCCAGGGTACCTTTTTGGCTGGGCTTGTATAGGCCCTAGAGCTGATAGCCTAGTGCCTACCTATGAACAAAGGAAGGTTCCATCTCAGACTGGATCCTAGTTCCTGACCCCACTAAGGTCTCATCAGCCGGTACCCTCCCAAACACACTAAGTGATCACTTTCCTGCTTTTGTTACTTGAGCTTCATGCCTTCTCCCTAAAAACCATCACTTCAAACATGTTAAGACCCTATCCGACTTCACCCCTGACACATTCAACCACATCCTGAAAAGTATTAATTTGAATAACCTAAAATCTCTCCCCCTAGGCGATGCTCTGTTCTATTTGAACACTACCTTTCTACAAATATTAGACAGCCTAGCACCCCCCCCCGAGTATAAAGATCGCAAACTAATCATGCTGCATGGCTAACTAAACCTACAAAGGAGCTAATGTTAACTAGGGACAAAACCTGGAAACTTTGGCAAAAACAGAAAAAATATGCTACTCTAGTAAAATTCAAACAACTTCACAACCAAGTGAAAAGACTTGTATCCAGAGACAAGAAAGACTACTTTCTAAAATATAAAAAAAATAAGAATAACCCTAAGCCACTCTGGACTTCTATAAGAACTCTCCTAAACCCAGATACAAAAAAGCAACCCTTGCTCTTACCCAGAGAAAACACCAGAACAAATGAAGCTCGTACTTCATAGACACAACAGCTAAAATTACAACTGACTTTTCACAACCTCTTTCTACAACAAACATTTCTGGTCAAACCACACTTCCTCAACACTCACTATCCCAGTCCCCCTAAACCACATACACAAACTTAGTCGCAATAAATAACTTGCCTGAATTCAGACTCACTACAGTCCCAACCTTGTCCATAAAAAGACTACTCCTTAAACTAAAACCCAGCTCCAACGCGGCTGACAGTTTATCCACTGAATACCTAAAAATCATTGCAGAAGCTATTGCTAACCCTATTAATATACTCATTAACAGATTCACCCAAGAATCTTATGTCCCCAGCCTTTGGAAAGGAGCTTACATTCTACCCCTTAACAAAGGTGATATCTCAACTGATATATCAAACTTCGGCGCCATAGCTATTCTATCTTCCATCTCCAAACTCCTTGAAAAATGTGTACACATGCAACTTATGCATTTTCTTCTTAACAATCATATCCTATCGTAAACCCAACATGGTATCAGATCAGGTCACAGTGCTTCAACTGCCCTAATATCCTTCATGGACTTAAGTTAATAAAGCCTGTGACTCCAGGAAAATTGTGTCTATGCTATTTCTTGACTTAGCAAAAGCCTTCGATACAATCTCCCACTCACTCCTATCCCAGCTTGCAACAATTGGACTAACTGCCTCTTCCAATAACTGGTTTAAAAGCTACTTATCCAACAGAGAACAGGCCCAACTCAATATCCCCATATATTCATAACTCCACCGGTGTTCCCCAAGGCTCTATATTAGGACCGCTACTTTTCAACATTTTCATCAATAACCTTCACTCATCATTTAAACAGGGATTTCTTGTACAACAAGCAGACTATTCCACTATTATATGCTCTGCTGATAATGCACCTCCACTAAAACATATCACTCAATCTGCATTTACCTCCATAGAGACATGGGTACACGACAATCATCTGTCTCTAAATCCCAAAAAACCCACAAACTCATAATACTTACTCCCAATAAAAACACCTCCAGCAACAAATCTCAGTTTACCATACTTTCCCTGAACTGCACAGAAATTGAAATAGTTAGCCACACCAATCTGCTGAGAGTCATCATTGATGAAAGCTTAAAACCTGACCTACATGTACAATATAATATCAAAAAGACACATAAAAAGACGAAGCCTTCTCTACAGGCATAAACATATCCTTTCTCCCTCTACTAAACAAGTACTTGCTTCCACATATCTACTTCCTTCTGTTGTCTACAGCACTCCTCTGCTAACCAACCTCCAATCCTCACTCAAAATCAAATTAAAAACATGCTATTACAAAATTGCAAAGTTCGCAACAAATACCCGTCTATCCACCCACCACTGCACACTCTTAAAATCATTAAACTGTCTTGAGTTCCCTCACTACCTTACATATCTCCAGCTAACTACCACACACAAAGTACTCTTCAAACCTCAAAACTGTCCTGCCCTAAATTCCATATCTTGCCACTATAATTTTAATGGGTCCACTTCAAAACATCTAAAACCCATAACATCTAATTTCATAACATTGAGACGAGAACATCTAAAACCCAAAACATCTAAAAACCCATAACACTGAATTTCATAACATCTAACAGTACAAATCATACGAAAATAACATCCCCTCCACATATAATGACCTATAATGGCAGCAAACTACCAAACACACTTTTTACTACGTTTCTGCAGGGGGGCTTGATACAGCGGGGTTAGGAAATTAACTTTTTCCCACTGTAGTGCGATCTTGGAGTTGGTATATTTAATTTACAGGGGGTGTGGGGGGGTTCATGGGGCCTTGCCCCCTGCAGAAATATAGTAAAAAGTGTGTTTGGTAGTTTGGTGTCATTATATGTGGAGGGGATGTTATTTTTTTGTGATTTGTAGCGTTAGATGTTATGAAATTCAATGTTATGGGTTTTAGATGTTTTGGGTTTTAGATGTTCTGGTCTCAGTGTTATGAAATTAAATGTTATGGGTTTTAGATGTTTCAGAGTAGACCCAATCTTAATAGGTCCCTAAGATCAGTAAATCAACACTTCCCACAAATTCGTAAATCAAAGCTACCAGCTGGTCATCTATTACACTCCTCGACAATAGCCAACATCTGGAATGCCCTTCCTCTAGTTATTTGCACCACTCAAAGCCTAGTTTCCTTCGAAGCATCTCTGTGTAATCACCTGCACTCCACCGGATCTGTAATTGTACTAAGTCTCCTCCTTGCATGACCTAGCTGTCAGCACCTCCTATTGTTCCCTTCCTCTCTCAATGCATCTACAAATCTCTCTCTGATGATTTTCTAACTTTCTCTCTTTACATTACTGCTAATGATGTCCTTCATTTTCTCTGTTATCACTGCTTCTACCACTTCCTGTTTCTTCTTCTCATCCTCTTCATCTTCATACTACCTTCAATTGTTCTCTCACATTCAACTTTGCAAGAATTAATGATTTTTTAATGGAGGTACAAACCCCTTGTAAAATGTCTATGCTAGGTACTTGCTATAATGTTTTACTTATATTTTTATGCAAAGTGTAGTTTAATTCACTTGGTAATATGTTTATGCTGTGTGCTATTGTATATACTAATTATGTTTCTTATGGAGCTTTTCTCCCTGGGTCCCCACTAAAAATGGGCTCTTCTTGGCCCAGAGGACTATCCCGGTAAACAAATGTCAATAAATAAATAATAAATAAATATAGCTCACCAATCAGAGCACTGGACAGTGTGGGTATGTAATTTCCTAACTTCTCTATAGCCAACTTGGTGGATACAGCCATCTTGACAAAACGTAGCAATTGTTTCATGTTTACTGACCGCAACTTAATCCTTAAAGAAGCAGACACAATATGCAAGAGGTGTACTTATGCAATGACACTGGAGTCTAAACTCTTGCATACAAGTGCACATCAGGTTGTTGAAATCACGCACACAGCACTTGCCTCACATAACAACCGACACACACATAGATTAATATATGTTGAGGCACTTAAAAGCAATCTTCCTAAACAATAGAGATCACCTAGACTACCTGCGATCAAAGCTATACCCCAGTAAGCCCAAAGGCACTCAGGAAAAACAACACCTAACACCACACATACTGGCAAAGTGAAGCCCCAAACATTAAGCCCCTAAGGCAAGCAAACACAATTCCCAGGGCTCTTGTCATAGAGGACTCAATTGTAAGATACACTTATGTCCCTCTAACCAGGCTGTACAAGAAGAGTTGTTTATCTGGAGCCAGAATCTGCCAAATCACACACACAATCAAGTCATTACGCTACAGGTACCAGTATGATTCCACCATAGTCCATGTAGGTGTAAATGACCTGAGATGTAACTTTCTGGATTATGTGAAGAGAGACATTATGGAGCTCTCAGACTGTGTGTTTCAGGCTGGTATGAGTCTGACACTAAGCAGCATATTACCTTCACTGAGGGTGATACAATGATACAATGATACAATGTATCACTGAGGATGATACAATGATACAATGGATCACTGAGGATGATGTCACAGTGCATTGAGCAGCATATTACCTTCACTGAGGATGATGCAATGATACAATGATACAATATATCACTGAGGATGATACAATGATGCAATGTATCACTGAGGATGATGCCACAATGCATTGAGCAGCATATTACCATCACCGAGGATGATACAATGATACAACGATACAATGAATCACTGAGGATGATGTCACAATGCATTGAGCAGCATATTACCATCACTGAGGATGATACAATGATATAATGATATAATGATAAAATGTATCACTGAGGATGATGTCACAATGCATTGAGCGGCAGATTACCATCACAGAGGATGATACAATGATACAATGATACAATGTATCACTGAGAAAGATGTCACAGTGCACTGAGCAACATATTACCATCACTGAGGATGATACAATGATATAATGATACAATGATACAATGTATCACTGAGGAGGATGTCACAGTGCATTGTGTAGCATATTACCATCACTGAGGATGATACAATGATATAATGATACAATGACACAATGTATCACTGAGGATGATGTCACAATTCATTGAGCAGCATATTGCCATCACTGAGGACGATACAATGACACAATGATACAATGATACAATGTATCACTGAGGATGATGTCACAAATCATTGAGCAGCATATTACCATCACTGGGGATGATACAATGATACAATGTATCACTGAGAAAGGTGTCGCAGTGCATTGAGCAACATATTACCATCACAGAGGATGATACAATGATACAACGTATCATTGAGGATGATACAATGATACAGTGATACAATGTATCACTGAGGATGATGTCACAATGGATTGAGCAGCATATTACCATCACTGAGGATGATACAATGATACAATGTATCACTGAGGATGACACAATGATACAATGATACAACGATGCAGTGATACAATGTATCACTGAGGATGATGTCACAATGCATTGAGCAGCATATTACCCTCACTGAGGATGATACAATGATACAATGATACAACGATGCAGTGATACAATGTATCACTGAGAATGATGTCACAATGCATTGAGCAGCATATTACCCTGAGGATGGTACAATGATACAATGATGCAATGATACAATGATGCACTGTATCACTGAGGATGACCCAATTATACAATGATACAATGTATCACTGAGGATGTCACAATGATACAATGATACAATGTATTACTGAGGATGATACAATGATACAGTGATACAATGTATCACTGAGGATGATGTCAGAATGCATTGAGCAGCATATTACCGTCACCGAGGATGATACAATGATACAATGATACAATGTATCACTAAGGATGATGTCACAATGCATTGAGCAGCATATTACCCTCACTGAGGATGATACAATGAATGATACAATGTATCACTGAGGATTATGTCACAATGCATTGAGCAGCATATTGTCATCACAGAGTATGATACAATGATACAATGATACAATGTATCACTGAGGATAATGCCACAATCTGAGCAAAAAATGATTGATTTAACAACTGGCTGTCTTTCTGGAGTCATTCTGAAGGGATCCAATATTAGTCAGCTTGGGAGAGCATGGTCAACAGACCATGTTGCTTTGCCAAGGATGGTCTGCACCTTTCCCCTGTAGGCTTTCAAATACTGCTAAAACTTTATCTAACCCATAGCTCCCTTTTTAGGCAATGCTAAATTGACAAACCTACCAAAATAGCAAAATCTACTCAACTGAACATCAAGGTGTTAATGCTCAAAGCCAGGAGCCTAAATAAAAATCTACACTCCCTTCAAGCCCTCCTCACACTTGAGAATATAGACATCTGTGCAGTTATCAATACATGATTTAAAGTAGCAGAGAGTACCCCAGCTGTGCAAGGTTTCAGTGCCTTCCACACAGACAAGGGCTAAGGGTGGAGGTGTCTCAATAAACATCAATAACAAGCATACCCCTAGGGTGGTCAAACAGGATGACATGCTGGACTTCCTCCATATGCAGATCACCACAGGCAAAATCTTGTACCCTATCCTAGCCAGCTATAGGTCACCTTCCATGTCCCAAGAAACTCACATTCCATACTTGGACCTACTGGAGACTCTTACCATCCAGCCTAACACCCTACTCATGGGAGACTTTAATTACCACTTTAAAGACTTGAAGTCCTACATGGCCTCATATCTACAGGCAGAGATTCCTGGACTTTGTAAATACAAACACCCTTGACCAAATAGTGAAGAAGCCCACTAGAGTCTCCAACATACTGGACCTTGTGCTCACAAATATGGGAGAAAGTTGCACCCACCCACAATGTCTTGTCCTCCCTGGTAAGGTCTGACCATAAAGCTGTCACCTTCAAAATCAAAATCAACTCCATAATCCCATTAAAACTAGTAACAGTTAGGAACTATTCCAAGGCAAATTATGTGTTACTAGGTGATGGTTTGTCAAAATTTACAGTCCCTCTAAACCCCAAGAACACAGCAGCCTATGCTGAATTGCTATCAGAAACTCTGTACAACCATGTCAGTGGCTGCATAGGAGTTGCTGTATGTACCAGAACTAAACCCATTATTAACCTCAGAAACAAACCGCCCTGGTGGCATCACAACTTAAACAAGGTATACAACAAAAGGGAAAAAATTATGTCAAAAATCAGGAAGGGTAAAAACTCTCTCATCAAAGTAAAAAGGTAACTAAGAGGGCTAATTAGGTCAAACAAAGCCAACTTAGAGGTTAAGATAGCCTCTCAGGCGAAAGATGACCACAAAGCCTTCTACAGGTATGTCAGAAGTCTCAAGGGCAGCACACACTAATGTACTTAACTGGTGGTTAATAGTGTCACATTTACCAAGCCTGATGGTATATTGAACCTGTTAGAGGACAAATTCATTTCCAGCTTTACCCCCCCATCACCCCCCCAAATACCGTCAAACATAACTCCTCCAACTACAACTAGGGAGTATACACTGGCTGCACTCACTAAAGCCAAGAACACAGCCTCAGTGGACCTCAATAACATGCCAGGATGCCTCCTGAATAGTCTAAAATATGACTTGCCAGTCCTCTGGGAGCCATAATTTGACTATAGTCTTAAAACAGGCTTTGTGACACATCAGTAGAGGACTGCAACAGTTATCCCCTGGACCTTCAATAGATTCTGAAAACTACAGACCCATTAGTCTGACTAGCCTTATTTGCATATCCATAGAAAGAAATATCATGGAAATTATCAACCATAACATAGGCGATCTCCAGACACTGGATCCATCCCAGTTTGTATTTGTCAAAGAAAGGTTATACTTACTGAATCTGGTGGACTTCTTTGAAAAGGTCACTCAGGCAATGGATGAGGGTTAAATTGTGCATATGGCTTACCTAGATCTGACTAAGGCATTAGATACAAACTTACAGAACTAGGTATAAACCCCTTTATAACACATTCTCTAGCAGGCTGGCTCACTGATACTACCCAGGAAGTTGGAATTGCTGAGGCCACCTCTACAAAGAGGCTGGTCACCAGTGGAGTCTCCCAGGGCTCTATGTTAGGCCCACTTCTCTTTGGCATCTACTTCTCCAATGTCGAAGGTCTCTGGCTAACCAAGTCTGTAGATGATTGCAAATTGGGAGTAGTCAATGAATCTCTGCAAGACAAGAACACTTTTCAGGAAGATCTAATATAGACAAAGGCTTGGTGCCAAAGCAACGGTTTAAAACCCAATACCAAGAAATTCATTATAGTACCTTTTGGGAAGTCTACCACCCTGGGTACCTACTTCATCAATAAAACACCCTTAAAAGTTGATTCACTAGTCAGGGATCTGGGAAATGATGTAGGTAGTAACATAGCCTTCGACCAACATGTGTCCATAGTATTAGGAAAAACCTTTTTTATTGCTCAACTTATAATCAAGGACATAGCACCTAGGTCCAGAGTGGTCATCATACCACCGTACTCAGTCCTCATCCGACCCATTATAGAGTATAATGCCCTGTTTGGTATGTACCTGACCAGACACATGCAGTAAATGGAACATCCACAGAGGTTCCATACAAAAAGAATATACGGAGTAAACACAATTTCCTATGCTAATCACCTCAAAATCCGGTCTCTTTACTCGGTATCATACAGACATCTAAAGGATGATTTATTTCCTGGCATACAAAGCATCACTGGACCCTGTTTTGATGAACCTTTTGCACATCCACAAAACAAATAGCATCAGAACTACTGAAGTACCTCACAAAGAGGATTACTGGCCTCAAACAAATGCCCTACACTGACCATCTCAAAAAACTCCAGCTTTACTCCGTAGCATATTGCCTACTCCGAGGTGATCTCTGCCTAACATATAAAGCTATGTCAAACCCAGAGCTGTTGGACATGCTACACCTAAAGAAATCCCAATCCCTCCGAGCTACATGCTCTAGGGAACTAAACCTTGTTTTCATAGTTTCATAGTTTCATAGTATAGTACTAGGCTATCTGCCCTGGGGCATTTGTAAGCCTAGCCATAGTGATGTGGCTTTTGCCACCCCATGAAATGGTACAAAAATGTACAGAATAAATTTAGAATACTGTGCCTCTGTCTAGTAGTGACACAATGAAGGTCCCCTTGTATAATAGAATTAGTTTACTGTGCCCCTGTCTAGCAGTGACACAGATGTGACCCCTGGGGTAAACTTACGATCTCCCATCCACTCATCAAGATTTCTCTTGAAAAGAGTCAGTGAGGGGCTCTGCCTAATATGAACTGGGATCCTGTTCCAAAGCATGGGAAACCTCTGGGTTATGAATCTATCCCTCCAGCATGTCCTATTCATACTTGTGCCGAGGTTTAAGTCTTTAGCTCTCGTGGTCCTGATGGATTTGGATTTTTTGAGGTGGAGCATGTCCATCAGATCCTGATTGGACATGGCCTTGTACGTCAGGCAGAGATCACCTCTGAGCAGGCGGTATGCTACTGAATAGAGCTGAAGTTTCTTTAGTCTGGCAGAATAAGACATATGTTGGAGACCCTTGATCCTCTTGGTGAGGTACTTTTGTGGTCTCTCCAGCCGTTGTAAATGTCGGGTGAGGTACATACCAAATGGGGCATTGTACTCAATCATGGGTCTGATGAGGGAGGAATATAGGGGTACAATGACATCCTTGGATCTGGATGTGAATCCCTTCATGATGAGGTGTGCAAGGTAGAATGTTTTTCTAACCACTTTGGCAACGTGGGTGTCAAATGAGAGGTCGCTGTCGACTTGGGTCCCTAGGTCTCTGATTACTTTTTCCGTACTCAGTGGGTTGCTGTCTATGTGATAATTTGTGGGTACTTTGTTTTTCCCAAAGGGATGACTATACATTTTTTGGCATTTAGTTTAAGGCCGTGACTCCGGCACCAGTTGTCCTTTTCTGTGAGGCCTTTTTGTAGGATGTGTGTGTCTGCTGGTGTATCGACTATGGCGCCTAGTTTGCAGTCATCTGCAAACTTTGTCAGCCACAGCCCTCCCATGTTTGCTTTAACATCTGAGAAATAAATGCCGAACAAGAGGGGTCCCAGGACAGATCCCTGTGGGACACCACTTGTGACTGGCTTTGAGTCTGACATTGCTCCAGCGATTTTAACTTTATGGGTTCTATCCTTTAGCCAGTTTGCAACCCATCTAGTGACATAAGGGTTTACTTTTAAGCTGTTGAGCTTATCTATGATGCCTGAGTGGGGTATTGTGTCGAAGGCCTTAGCCAAGTCCAGGTATGCTGTATGGACTGCTTTGCCCTCATCAATGGCTCTAGTGACTGTTTCGAAAAAGTCAACCAGGTTTAAAAGGCAGGATCTGCCCTTTACAAAGGCGAACTGGGTGGGGTCAAGTGTCTGTAGGTCCCCTATGCCTCTGTTTATGAGTTCCATAATGATTCTTTCCATAGCTTTGCAGACCAGGCTGGTTAAGCTTATGGGGCGGTAGTTTCCATGGTCTGTAGAGGCACCCCCCTTGTGGAGTGGGACCACTGTTGCTGTACGCCAGTGTTCAGGTACATATCCTGAAGTAAGGCTAAGGTTAAATAGCATTTTTATGTGTGGGTTTAGCTCCTCTTGGAGTTCACGTAACACGCAACCCGGGATTCCGTCAAGTCCCATTGATGCTGTGTTTTTTGCTTTGTTTAGGGCGGTTCTCACTTGGACATCTGAGATGACAGGGAGATTACATTCAGTTGGGATAAGTATTTCTTCTTTTGGGGGTGGAGGAGGGGAGAAATTTGCACTGAACCTCTCAGCCAGAATGTTGGCAATATCTGTGGGTTCAGTGTATTTTATGTTGTTGTGAACCAACTCTGAGCATATCTGAGGGTTTCCACCCAGGTTTCTAACATAGCTGAAGAAGGCTTTGTGGTTATCTTTAGTGTCCTTAGCGATTTTTCTCTCAAAGTTGGCCTTGGATGTTTTTATGAGAGAACGTAGTTTTCTGCTAATGTTGATCAGAGATGTCTTCCCTTCATGGGATTTTGCTCTGACGTGCAGTAGCTTCCTTCTTTTGTTATACAATTTGTTTATGGCTGAGGTCCACCAGACAGGATGCTTACCTTTGGTGGAGAGGGACTTGGATTTGTTTGGGATTGCATGATCCATGCATTCTTGGAGATGTCCATAAAAGCATTTGTGAAGGATTCGGCATTGTGGGATGTGGTATCCACTGGCACAGTGGGCTTAAAGGATACCATCTCAGTCTTAAGAAGAGTGAAGTCTGCTTTTGAGAAGTTTTCACTGTGGTCTTTTGTTCTGGGGTGGAGGTGGGATATGTATATCCAGGGTGATTAGTTTGTGGTCAGATCTCACTAGTGAGGGGTATACTTCCAGTGTGGAGCATTTTGTCCCCATGTTTGTGATGATCAGGTCTAGTATATTATCTCCCCTAGTGGGAGAGGTGACTAGTTGTTCCAGTGCATTTGAATTTATGAATTCCAGGAACCTTTGGGCTAGGATATTAGGGCTAGAATAATGTACCCAATCTATGTTTGGGTAGTTGAAGTCTCCTAGTATGATGGTATTTTGTGATACATTCATATCCTCCAATGTCTTCAGGAAGGCTGAGTGGGGTTCCTGAGATTGGGAGGGTGGTCTGTAACATGCTACCTGTTGTATAGCAGTTTTGCCTATGGTTAGTTGCACCTGTATGGTCTCTGATGCTTCATGTGTTGCTACTAACCTGGAGGTGTGGGTGTCCTTGATGAATATGGGCACTCCCCCTCCCTTTGTGGTCCGGCCCGGGTTTTGGGGCCGAAAAGCATGATACGAGGTATAGCCTGGTAGTGCTGGGGTGCTCTCCGGAGCCTTGAACCAGGTTTCAGTTACTGCACAGACGTCAATGTTCTCCATGCTGAGGAGCGCATCAAGTGCCTGCATCTTGAGATTTAGACTTCTGGCGTTGAGCAGCATTACCCTTAGTTTTTTTCCATTTTTGTTTTCTAAGGAGGTGGGTTTGTCTTTTGAGCCTTGCCTAAAAAAGGCACTATGGGTTGGCAAGAGCCTTAGCCAATATCCGGAAGCCCAGTGGTGACAGGTGTAAGCCATCCCTTGCGAAGCAGCGTGGGTTGTCCAACATGTCATCCCAGGCAGACAGATACTGGATCCCCTTAGAATGACACCAGTACTTGAGCCAATTGTTAAAGCTGATCATCTTGTCTTTGTATTGTGGTATCATTCTTGGTGAGGGCAGGATGCTGCTCAGTGTCAGGGTCATACCAGCCTGGGCTACATAATCGAAGAGCTCCTCTATGTCTCTTTTCATGTAGTCCAGGGAGGTACGTCTCAGGTCATTCACACCAGCATGGACAATGACGGAGTCATATTTGTACTTGCTTTGGAGTGACTTGAGTGCGTCTGTTATGTGGCGGATCCTAGCTCCCGATAGACAGCTCACAGTCACCTTCTCCTTGTTCAGCCTGGTCAGCGGGACATCAGTGTGTCTGATTATAGAGTCACCTATTACTAGTGTATCAGGCAAGGTGTTTGGCCTTAAGGGCTGTGATTGGTTGACACACTGATTTATTGAAGTATGTGTTGCATGTGTTTTGTTTTGAGGTGGTGGATTTTTGGATGTCTGCTTTGGGAGCCTCTGTTGTTTTGGTAAGTTTTTTATTAGAGCCTCCGAGTATGTCTTTGTGTTTTTATGTGTTTGGTTTGCAGTTGTGGTAGGTATATGTGGGACTGGGATTGTTGTGTGTGTGGTTGCCATCTCCTCCTGTCTGGTCATGCCAGCCCTGAGTTGAGAGAGTTCAGCCTCCAGTTTGGCTATATAGTTGCATCTCTCACATGTATTTGTGTTTGTTGGGAGGAGGAGATGGTTGTCTGTGTACATGAGACAATTGTAACATTGTCTCAAGATACCCAGATTGACCAGCTGAACTGGAGAGGACGCCAGTAATCTACCACTCGACATGCTAGAACAGTATAAGGGAGTGCTGTACCTTTAAGGGAAGTGGATATTCACAGGGGTGGTAAGTAGATGTAGTGCTTTACTTAGTACGAGAGTGCTTACTTAGTAGAGAAGTATTGAGAACAAGTGCTAGGCTTATAATATAGTGAGTAGTCTGGTTATACTAAGAGTAGAGCTTCCTTAAGGGAAAATTTGAAGAGCAGACTTGGCGGAGCCAGAAAAAGTTTAACCTTGTTTAACCGGCGCTATGCGCACAACCGCACAAAGCCGTGCAAACGCGGATTTTAAACAGTGAACTACAAAAGAGCTAGAAATGGTCCAAAACAACCAATTACTACAGCTTCTTGTGCTGAGGTCACTTCCTACAGGGACAGGTAGGCTGCTCAAGACTCCCCACTCCCACTGGTCACCACAATAAACAGGACATGCTGGAGGGATAGATTCCTGTCCCAGAGACTTCCTATTCTCTGGAACAGGCTACCCATCTATGTCAAGCAAAGTTCTTCATTAGCACTCTTCAAGAAAAATGTTGATGAGTGTATGGGAAGTAGGAAATACACCTCCAGGATTACTTCTGTGGCTCTGCTCAGCAGTGGCACAGGAAAATAACTTTCTTGGGTGGCGTAAGCCAGGGAACCTTGTTGGCTAGGCTTACGTAGGCCCTTGGGCTGATAGCCTGGTACCTACCTATGAACCTAAATTTCACTTGTGACATAAATAGAACATGTTGGAGGGAGAGACAGATGTTTCTCAGAGAATTCCCGTTCTCTGGAACAGTCTCCTCATCCATGTGACGCAGAGTTCCTCCCTATTCCTATTTAAGTACAACTTGGACCAAAGGATGGGTAATTGAACATTTTTTCATGGTCTGGCTCCTATGTCTCTGAGGGACAGTGGCACTCAGTAAATCACTCCTATAGAAATTAAATTTGCAGGTTACATTTAGGTTGCATGGCTAGGGTCATAAGGTCATAAGGGCCCTAGTGATTGTTAACCTAGCGTACACCTATGAATCTATGTTTATAAAACAACATGCAACCTGTCAAAGTTTAACCCAGAAATAGTCATTACTACCTCTATGCTCATTAAATGGAACATCCTAAAAATCTTCCCTTTAGATGATGCTGTAAATTAATTCAGTACAACTTTCTTGAATATCCTAAATAGCCTTACACCTCCTAGAAGGAAGAGACTACAAACAAACAATGCAATCTGGCTATCCAAAAACAGTAGAATGCTAATGCAGGATAAAGAAAAAGTATGGAAAGAATTGCAAAAATATAAAACACCACATTATCTCAAAAACTTCAGAATTATCTGCAACCATACTTAAAGCAAATAAATGAGGACAAAAAGCTGTACTATAACAACTTTCAGAACAACAGTAAACAAACCCTAAAAAGTTCTGGTCAGTCATTAAATAAATCCTGCATCCCAGCCAAAAATTCAACCCTAACCCCTCTCCCAATAAACTGAACCAAAAACAAAAACAAACCAAGAAACAAATAATAAAACATGACCAAGGCTCTGACTCACTCTCGTCATTCTGTAAATAAGTATGACTTAGTTACAAAATGATGAGCGTGAGTTGGAGCTACCCTCTCCCAATAACTCACCACTCAAAGCTTTTATTTTATAGATAGTATAGCATCCCTAACCAAGGATTCCGCTACATCTAAGCCCATCTCTGCCCAGCTGCCACATATCACCACACCCACTTTCACCTTCAAGCCTGTGCCCACATCCTATAGAAACTCCTCTTAAACAAATTCAAACCGTACTCTGCTTCACCTGATGACATTCCAAGAGACTACCTGAAAATAGCAGCCAATAGCTCTCTCTGTCTCTCTCTCTCTCTCTGGAAAAAATATCACAGATTATCCCTCTACACAAAGGAGAAAATTCAACAGGCATCATTAACTTCAGACCTATAGCAATCTTATCCCCCCTCTCCAAAATAGTTGAAAAATTTATTCAAAAATAGTTGCTAAACTATCTCCTGCAGGTAGAAATCCTATAGCCCACACAACACGTCTTCTGTCCCTTCCATAACACTAACACTGCATTTCTAACCTTTACAGAAAATGTCAATAAAGCAGAGATAATGGTAAACTAGTCTCCTTCTATTCCTAGACTTGACTATGGCCTTTGACGTAGTTTGTCACAGCAAACTTCTGCTTCAAGTGTCTTCACTGGGTGTATCTCAGCCCACCTTTCTGTGGTACAAAAAGCTACCTGTCCAATAGGTGTCAGTCAGTAAAATGGCACTCCACCCTTTCTCCATACCTCCCAGTCACCACCGGTGTACCACAAGGCTCTAGCCTTGGTCCCCTCCTCTTTAACAGTCTCACCAACACCCTCCACACATCCACAAGACAGTCCTCCCTAATGCAATACACAGATGAGGGTCTATATTAGAACATCGAAGTTTCAGAACTTTGAATGTTCTAATATCGACCCCTATTCAGCAAAAGCTGAAAGCATCGAACATACAGAACAGCGAATTTTTTCCTAGGGAAAAAATTTGCTGTTCCAAAACACATACACGCAACACAAGCACATCAAAAAGACAGCAATCCACACCCATACACCTAAAATCTTACATCTAACCCTACACTAAACAATACATACACCACTAACTATCCACTTACCTTAACCCAAACCCTAACCCTAAGGTCCATCACTATTGCACACTCACCTCACCCACGTGCTAACCCTAACTCACCTACCCCACCCTAACCCTCATGTCCACACAATCGCACACTTACCTGACCTGCACCCTAACCCTATCTCACCTAACCCACCCTAACCCTCATGTCCAAACAATCGCACACATACCTAACCCGCACCCTAACCCTAACTAACCTAACCCGCGCTCAATCGCACACTTACCTGAACCCGACCCTTAACTTTCCACCACAGCGCAGAAAATTCCAAAGCAATAGAAACGGACAACCGAATTCTTTCCCTAGTAAAAAATTTGGTTTTCTGTTGCTTCGATATTTTCAGCTTTCGCTGAATAGGGGTCGATATTAGAACATTCGAAGTTTTGAAACTTTGATGTTCTAATATAGACTCACAGATGACTCCACACTCATATGCACATCAGATAACCTGACACATCTCCAAAAAAAAGTACTCAGGAAGCTTTAACAGCCTCTGAAAAATCGCTTTGTAACTCACAACTCATGCTAAAGCCAAAAGAAAAAAAAACAAAAACAAAATGTAAAATCCTCTCTCTAAATACTACGACCATTGATTTCACTTCTCATTCCAATTTATTAGGAATGATACTGGATGATAATTTTAAATTCAACCTCCATAAACAAAACTGCATTAAAATAAAACTCATCAAAACTAAGGCGCTTTACAAAGCCATAAACTTTCTCACCAACGCAACTAAAACTGCACTTGTCTCTACGTATGTCCTGTCCACACTACTTTATGGCATTCTCATCCTTACTAACCTCCAGGCATCACAAAAAGCAGGACATGAACAATGCTTTAATGAAGTGGCTAAATCTGCAGCAAATACCCCTCTAAGAACCCACCACAGTATATCACAAAAAAGCCTAAATTGGTTAGAACTGCCCCATCAACTACCATCTTACACCCTATAATATTATTCAGCATCCATCTGCTGGTCCTGCACTAAATGCCATTCTATACCACTATGTTACTTGGTCATTATGATCCATTGACCAAAAACTCCTTTCTGTCCACAAACCTATCAAATCTGCTGGGCACGGTCTGTACTAGTTCCATGTTGCTAAGGTCTGGAACTCCATCAGGCCAATAACCTCCCTCCAGTCCCTTAAAACCATTCTGAAAGACTTCCTAGAGAAATTCTCTCCCCTTCTCCCCTTACTCTTTGTCGAAATACGTCATAAGCCTATTTTTTCTTTCACTTCCTATTGCAATTCCTGTTTGTATTATTATTATTATTATTATACTAACTTACCTTTAATTTCTCTAAACTGGCTAAAGTTTCTCTAAATATTAAATCATTGTCATATACCTGGACAATGGACCGTGTATGCATTCTTAACCAATGTTTGTATGTGTTGTCTAATTTGGTATAATTACTTAAACTGTAGATGCTTTTGTATTATTTTTGAAGACTGTAAATTTAACATTCTTAAAATGTTTTTGTAATTCTCAACATGCATCTGCTGAAAATTGGCACCTATGCAGTTGGATGTTCCTGGTAATCAAATCTCAGTAGATAAATACATAAGTAACAACCCATGAAGACCCCAAAGCACAAGACCCAATATAAGTATAATCCATCACCTCTACTTTACCCCCATCCCAGAAGTAACAGGCATGGAGAATCACGTTAATAATGGGTAACATCACCTTACTGTGTGCAGGTGCCCTCGTAGCTTGTATCCTTGATGTATCTGAGGTATAATAAGCCCTCAATGTCAGGGTCACATTCAATACTTAAAGGGTCAAGCAAAATCCTTCATGTCTTAATAGAGGGAGAACAGTACACACCTGGGCATCTCCAGCTGGTACTCTAGGGGCATGGTGCAGCACAGTACACACCTGGGCATCTCCAGCTGGTACTCTAGAGGCATGGTGCAGAACAGTACACACCTGGGCATCTCCAGCTGGTACTCTAGGGACATGGTGCAGAACAGTACACACCTGGACATCTCCAGCTGGTACCCTAGGACCATGGTGCAGAACAGTACACACCTGGGCATCTCCAGCTGGTACTCTAGGGGCATGGTGCAACACAGCTCTAAGGTCCAGCACCCCACTGTGGGAATATGATGAGTTTGATCTCCCATGCAGAGACACCACAAACACCGCAATCTTTGTCAGTTGTGGTTTGACTGATGGCCCACTTCCTGTTTCCTTACCTTTTCCTGCACAACACAGAGTATTATTTTCAGTATCACGATTAATGTCTGTGGTCCATACATCTGCCATGCTCATAGTTATGGTTCTGGCCACTGACAGCATTAATATCTGAAACAGTATCCTACATGATTATGTTTGGGCCAGTTAACAGTCTCCTGTCCAAGCAGACACCGGCCATGTAGATGGAGGCCTTACAGTAAAATGTCATTTTGCTCTTCATTGCATTTCCTCTGTCAGGTGTGCTTCTGTTGGAGACAGAAGATACCTCTGTCAGGTGTGCTTCTGTTTGGAGACAGAAGATACCTCTGTCAGGTATGCTTCTGTTTGGAGACAGAAGATACCTCTGTCAGGTGTGCTTCTGTTTGGAGACAGAAAATACCTCTGTCAGGTATGCTTTTGTTTGGAGACAGAAGATACCTCTGTCAGGTGTGCTTCTGTTTGGAGACAGAAAATACCTCTGTCAGGTATGCTTTTGTTTGGAGACAGAAGATACCTCTGTCAGGTGTGCTTCTGTTTGGAGACAGAAAATACCTCTGTCAGGTATGCTTTTGTTTGGAGACAGAAGATACCTCTGTCAGGTGTGCTTCTGTTTGGAGACAGAAAATACCTCTGTCAGGTATGCTTTTGTTTGGAGACAGAAGATACCTCTGTCAGGTATGCTTCTGTTTGGAGATGGAAGATACATCTGTCAGGTATGCTTCTGTTTGGAGACAGAAGATACCTCTGTCAGGTATGCTTCTGTTTGGAGACAGAAGATGCCTCTGTCAGGTGTGCTTCTGTTTGGAGACAGAAGATACCTCTGTCAGGTGTGCTTCTGTTTGGAGACAGAAGATACCTCTGTCAAGGGTGCTTCTGTTTGGAGACAGAAGATACCTCTGTCAGGTGTGCTTCTGCTTGGAGACAGAAGATACCTCTGTCAGGTGTGCTTCTGTTTGGAGACAGAATATACCTCTGTCAGGGGTGCTTCTGTTTGGAGACAGAAGATACCTTATGAGTGCATCACTAAGGCCTGTTTCTCATTTGCTATAAGGAGACACCTGACAAGCTTCATCCTCCACTTGTGACCAGCTAACATGGTACATAACTCTGCTGAATTGAAGCCAGGATCACCATGCTAAGTGACTTGACTTGAATTGATTCATTTTGAGTGACTGATACAGTCTGCACTGTTTGCTGAAATACTGATGACATAATTAGATTTGTGATTTCCTTCTGGCTAGTTTGGGCATTGCTTGCTACTGAGACAGAAAGTAATTGCTTTGCTATGGGTTGGTATGCTCTGTTGACCTCTTTCTTGCTGCTTGTCCGTGCACTGTATAGATGCAGGCATTTTATTCCATTACTTTTGTTACACCCTCTTCATCTCTAATCCTATTTTCATTAAAACTAGTTGTATCTAGAAGTGCAGAGAGATCCTTAGAGTTATGCAATGAGGTGCACTGAGCACCTCTTGTTCCCCAAGTTGCATCTAGCAGGCCATTGTTCATGTACAGTTTCCAAAGCTGCTGTAGGTAACTTCTGCTATACAGGTACTTAACAACACTTGGCTGTCCATTGTTCCAGTGCAAACTAAGGTGAACTTTTCATTTATTTCCAAATAGTCAAGCATTGTACCTCTGGGCTTCAAACTTCAACTGCACATTTTGCTTCATTAGTAAGTCTGTGTAATATCAACTAAATTCTTAACATTTATGGGTTAATATGGAAGGTCAGCCTACTTGTCCTAATTTGGTTGACAGCCTCATAGCTCTTGGTATCTTTGGTCAGTACAAAAGCTGCCTGATGGTCACAGAGAATTAACTTTTACTTAGTGCAGCACATTCTGTTTGTGAAAGATGCAAATATTTAACTAACAAAGAAGTCTCAATCTCTCAAAAACACATACTATGAACAATATAGAGTTCCACAATATTCTATAACAGCCCACACTAACATTTCTTACTCTGAGGCTGTAAAACATCCTTGCCAAAGCCTCCTAGACGCCTGAATACTAGATGTTAGTAAAAATCTACCACTAAATCACCTTCTGGCACCCTTATAGGATCATAGAATCATGGGAGGTTACTAGGCTAATGACCCTGGGGCTGGAGCCCTTACAAGCCTAGCCAAGAGTTTATCCCCAAAAAAGAAACCTCAGCACCTGTTGCCCCTCTCAATGAGGGACACAGGTGGAACCCCTGGAACAAATTTGTGGTTTCCCATCCACTCATCAAAGTTGTGCTTGAAGAGGGTCAGCGAGGTACTCTGTTTGATGTGTATGGGAAGTCTATTCCAGAGATGAGGCAGCCTTTGGGAGAGAAACCTGTCTCTTCACAGGTTTTGTTGACGTTGCATATTAGAATTAGGCCTATCGAGTGGGTAATGAGTGAGGAGTTAGACTTATGGATATGGTGCATCTCTAGTAGGGCAGGGTCCGATTTTGCATTGTAGATGACACACAGATCACCTCTGAGCAATCTGTACGATACCAAGTAGAGTGATAGCGATTTGAGCCTGTCCACATAGGACACATGTTGGAGGCCATGGATTCTCTTTGTGAGATATCTCTGTGGCTTTTCCAGTTGGTGCAGATATTTGGAGAGGTACATACCAAACGGGGCGTTATATTCAATTCTAGGTCTAATGAGAGAGTAGTACAGAGAGGAAATAACCTCCTTTTTTCTGGATGCAATCCCTTTACTTACAAGATGAACCAAGTAAAAGGCTATTCTGACCACTGCTGCCACATTATGGTTTAATGTGAGATTGTTGTCAGCCTGAGTACCCAGGTCTCTCATCACAGATTGTGTTCTTAGGGGGTTGCTGTTGATGCTGTAATCAGTAGGGGCTGTGTTTTTACTGAATGGTATGATAATACATTTTTTTTTTCATTTAACTTTAGGCCATGACTTTGGCATCAGTTATTTGTGGCTATGAGACCTTCTTGCAGTATGTTAACATCATTTGGAGAGTCAGTGATGGCACCCAACTTACAGTCATTCGGCAAATTTGGTCAGCCACAGGCCCTTTGTCTTTGCCTGGACCTCTGAGAAGTAGATGCCAAACAGTAGAGGTCCCAGGACATATCCCTGGGTTACACCACTAGTGACAGGTCTGCTGTCGGAGGTGGTGGTGCCTATTTTGACCTTGTGGGTCCTATCTGTGCTCCAGTTGGCCACCTAGATGATGAGATTGGGATTAACACTAAGTTGTGTTAGCTTTTCAATGATGTCTGAGTGAGGGATTGTGTCAAAGGCTTTGGCCAAGTCAAGGTAAGCTGCATGTACTGACTTTCCCTCATCCAGGGCCTTGGGTGACAGTCTCAAAGAAGTCAACTAGGTTCAATAGGCAAGATTTGCCACTGACGAATCCAAATTGGGTGGGGTTAAGGGCTTGGAGATTGCCTATGTCCTTGTTTATGAAATCCATAATAATACGCTCCATGGCTTTACAGATAAGACTTGTCAAGCTAATGGGGTGATAGTTTCCCAGGTCAGTAGTGGCACCACCTTTGTGGAAGGAGATGACAATGGCCATTCTCCACTCTGCTGTAATAAAGCCTGTAATTAGGCTGTGGTTGAATAGGGTGCTCAATGGTGAAGCTAGTTCTTGCTGGAGATGATACAGAATACAGCCTGGGATACTATCAGGTCCCATGGAAGCTGTGTTCTTTGCCTTGGATAGGGCCTTTAATACTTGATCTTCGGAGATGTGAGGACTGGGCCTTTGGGGGGTGATAAGGGGGTGAAGTTTGCACTGAACCTATCAGCTAGCAGGTTAGCTAAGTCAGCAAGATCAGTGTAAGTGGTACCATTAAACACTAATTTGGAACAAACTTGGGCTTTGCCATGGAGGTTCCTAACATAACTGAAGAAGGACTTGTGGATTTGATTTGTTTTGGAGGCTAGTTTCAACACATAATTGACTTTGGAGGTTTTCACTAGTGATCTAATTTGCTTGTTGAGGTGGAGGAGGGAGTTTTTCCAATTTGGAATTTGTTCCTTTTTACCCTTGGATAACAGTTTCTTCCTTTTGTTGTATAGCCTGTTGATAGAGGATGCTCACCAGACAGGTTTGTGTTTCCTTGAGGAGCAGGTGTTAGTTCTTCTGGGTATGTCTGAGTCCATGCAGTTGTCCAGGTGCTTGTATACTGCACTGGTGTACTGTTCAACATAGTTATCTGCATCCCCTGAGGGAGGCAGTGATGTGAAGCTGCTGATACCTTCCCTAAGGAGGTTGTAGTCAGCTTTTGAGAAGTTTTTTTAGCCTGGTTATGGCTGGGGAGGGATTGGGTGGGATAGAAACTTTGAATGAGACAGACCGATGATCTGATCTCACCAGGGAAGAACATACTATGGGAGTGGTGCAGCGGTTGCCCATGTTGGTGAGAACCAAGTCCAGTATGTTATCTCCCCTTGTGGGGTATGAGACCAGTTGAATCATTGGGTGAGTGCATTAGTACAGGAATAGTTCACCCAGTCTATGGTGGGGTAGTTGAAGTCATCAAGGATCAGGGTGTTAGGGGGTACCTTGATGAAGTCAAGTAGGTCCAGGTAGGAGGAGTGGATGTCCTGAGTCATGGAGGGGGGGTCTGTAGCTGGCTATAACTTGGATGTGTGTTTTGCCGGCTGTCAGTTGCACCTGGAGTAATTCCAGTGTGTCATGCTGGTAAACCAGTCTGGAGCTGTGCCTGTTCTTAATGAAGATAGAGACTCTACCACCCTTAGTCTTTCTGACCTCATTTTGGGGATGGAAAGGGTGTAATGAGGTATAGCCTGGTAAGGTATGGGTG
The DNA here is from genome assembly GCF_019279795.1 of Protopterus annectens. Taxonomy (NCBI): domain Eukaryota; kingdom Metazoa; phylum Chordata; order Ceratodontiformes; family Protopteridae; genus Protopterus; species Protopterus annectens. Next base: position 1,489,736,561 of record NC_056745.1, on the reverse strand, counting down.
CTCTCCACAACCCTGAACCAAGTTTCCATGACCGCACAGACATTGCCATCTTCCAATGTGAGGAGAGCCTCCAGTGAATGCATTTTCAGGCTCCTAGCATTCAGCAGCATGACCTTCAATTTGCTTTTTGACAGATCTTTGATGTTGGAAGATTTGTCTTTAGGACATTGCCTAAAAAGGCAAAATGGGGGAGGCAAGAGCCTTGGCCAAGATCCAGAACCACCCCAAGGGTGACAGGTGGAGGCCATCTTTGGCAAAGCATTGAGGTCTGTCAACCATGTCATCCCAGGCAGACAGATACTGTATCCCACTGGAAAGACAAAAGAAACTATGCCAGTTGTTGAAGTCAATTATTTTTTGTTGGTATTGTGGTATCATTCTTGGTGAAGGTAGGATGCTGCTTAGGGCTAGGGTCATACATGCCTGGAGCACATACTCTGAGAGCTCAGTCATGTCTCTCTTCATGCAGTCCAGGGAGGTATAGCAAATAGTCACCAAAATTTAAATAATCTAAAATCCAGTACACCAGACCACTGTTGTTATTGTTGTTGTTGTTGTGTCTTTCGGCTTTTCCCAGTTAGGGGTCACCACAGCGGAACTCCGGTCCGCTAATGATTGGCAGTAGATTTTTACATGCTGGCTTGCCGGGCCTAATGCACAACCTTCAACGAAGGAACTCCCATTCATGCATGTCGCCACACAGAAGATGCTCTAACTGAGAATCGAACGGGCAACGTCTAACTGTGAGGCGACAACGTTACAAATAAAAAAATAATATTTTAGTAATCAGTGACTCTATAGTCAGATATACAGATTGTCTTTTATTTGGGCTACATAATGACAGGGTGACTGTGAGTTTTCTTTTATGTGCCAAGATCTCTAACATCTCCAGGGCCCTTTAGGCTGTTTCACCTAGCAAATATGATAATGACATTGTGATGGTCCATGAGTGGGTGAATGACTTGGTGCACAAAGCTACAAGGGATATGCAGAGAGATGTCAGAACTCTCCACGTGTGTCACAAATGTAGGCAAGACTCTGGTCCTTCTATAAGAATGATGTCTACATGCAAAGAAAATATAACTAGCTTCAACAATTATCTAACTAGTGGATGTTATTCAAAGGAGATCCACGATGTGTCAGCATGGGCTGATATGCTCTGCATTCCAACTTGCTTTGCCATGGATGACCTGCATCTCTTGTTCAAGGGCTTCTGCACACTGGCTAAAGCCTTTGCTTTCCCCATACTGCCTTTTTTAGGTAGAGTCCAGTTAATGGACATCCCAATGTAAATGACATATTAAAACCAAAACAGGATCATGTTAATGTGGCTCTGCTAAATGACAGAACTCTCAACAACAAAATGCCCAACCATTAATTTCTCCTGAATTTGGAATGCATCCATCGCTGTGTAATTACTGAAACTTGGTTTAAATGTTTGGAAAGCATCCCCACATACCTGGTTTTTGCACCTAACATGCTTTCAGGACCATATCACATCTAATCAGATCCCCTTGAGACTCACAAATGGAGCTAATTGATCTCCAAATCACACAAAACAGGTCCAGATATCAGTTTATATCCTGTTATAGGACAACCCCTGTATCACCTGAAAATCATGCCAGGTTCTTAAATGTACTTGATAAACGCCATATAAATGATGACTACATAATTTTGGGAGACTTTAACTACCCATCAATAACTTGGAGTATCTACACTTCAAATATATGCAAACTGGTAATATTCATACTATGCTCTTAGAACCTAAAAATACTGACAAGCTAACTTACTTTGGTAGCTACAACTTAGTATCTATATATAAACCCATATTTGTATCTTTTAGACTCCCACTTTGCACTGTATTCACTTGTTGAAACCGAATATTTCACGGACTTGTTTTTTTTCTGATGCTGTTACTACTGTATTCATTTGTTGACTCTAAATGTTCCATGGACTTGTGTTATTCTGAAGTTGTTAGTATTGTATTGTAAACAATTGTTTATTTGGAGCTTTTCTCCCCAGGCATTCACTGAAAATGGGCTCATCTTGGCCCAGTGGACCTTCCCGGTAAACACATGCAAATAAATAAAATAAATAATAAATAAATATAGGCTATATTAGATTTAGTAAACAAAAAATCTCCCTGGACCAGATTGTTAATAAGGCCACTACAGGACATCATGTTCTTGACCTGGTCCTTGTGAATATAATTTAAATTTATTCAGGTACTAGATAAACTTGTGATGTTTGCCTTTAAAATCTCCAAACCTCCTGATAGTGATATCTAAAAATTCAAGGACGTCAGACATACTAATTTCATCAAATTCTACAATGAATTTTCAAATGGCACTCACACTAGCCTGACTCCAGATGTCACCATGGCAAGCAGGTTCACAAAGGAATTCTGTCCCCACTAAGATAAATTGTACAGCTAGCAGTCTCAGTCAGATCTAAGTATAATGGCAAATATATATAATATATATCAATTTAAGATAGTATAAAAAAATTGAGTAAAATTTGAAAAACACTTAGTTCTAGTAAGGAAATCAAAGAATTTAGGTTAGCATCTGAAGCTAAAGGCAATTACAAATCCTTCTTTAGTTGCACTATGAAGCTAAAAAATAACACCCAACATGGCTCTGAACTTTTGTTTATTTATTTATTTATTTAATTAATTTATTATTTATTTATGTATTCATAGACGTGTTTACCAGGAAAGTCTGACTTGGCACAGGTGCCCTTTTTCACTGGAGGCCTGGGGAGAAACGCTCCAAGGTAATATATTTTATGCAATCAATATTTCCAATAACAAATTTTATGATGCAGTTTCAATGAATAAATAGCATAACAGTCAGTATAAAACGTGTATTGATATTCACAGACATTAATATACATGCATCGTATTGAGAATTTACAGGCAGAGGGGTCGTGTATGCAATAGGTAGGAGTAATTTAATAAATACATTAGAGTGGCGTATTATATGGTATAAGTAACTTTAAGTGTTAACAGAGAAGCAGCAATGTAAGGGAAATCTGGATGTGTAACTTTAAGTCATGCAATAAAGTGAGGTATTAGAAGGGGATAAGAAGCTGAAGGTATTTAGTGCTTTAAAGTGATGTATAAGAAGATGGCGACGGATGTCAGGAGACGCCGTGTCCCAGATAATGACCCAGGAGGCAAAGAGGAAGTCTTATAGTAATGGTTTGACAAGATGAAGATACGTGATGGACCTGATCTATGAACCTATTTATAATGTCACCACCTATTCTGACCTGCTAGACATTGTCAACATACTAGCAAACAAATTCAGTGCAAACTGTACCCCAAAGTTGACTATCCAAAGCCCACTTATCCCTGAATACTTTAGACCTTCTATCATCACTTAAAAATATGTATGGTGCTCACCAAGACTAAATAACTTCCTTCATGGGACCTGGAAATATAACTGGCTGTTTAATAAATAGTTACTAAACAAGCCCTGGCAGAGCCATTCCTTAAATTATTTAATCTGAGTTCAGTCACTTGCTTTGTCCTTGGGGGTTGGTGCACAGCAGTCATGGCCCCACCACTGACTCTGGGAATTATAGTTCCATCAGCCTGACAAGTCTTATTTGTAAAGCCAAGGAGGATAATATGACTGACCTTATAAAATATGACATTAAAAATCTCATTAGGCGAGACACACAGCAATATGGCTTTGTCAAAAGTGGATCCTGTCCTGTCTAATGAAAATGGTCCACTACTTTGAAGGAGTAACCCAATCTGTTGGTAATGGTCATGCTGTCTACATGGCACCCCCTGACATGAAGATAAGAAATGTATATGTATATATATATATATATATATATATATATATATATATATATATATATATATATATATATATATATAGCTCTACTTCACATGACTGAAAGCTCGAAATACTGAATTTCATTTGACTCATTATACTGAAAGCTTACAATGCTGAAGTTCAAAATATTGAATTTTAAGCCATAGACACGCACTTACAACACCAATGATTAACTCTTTCCAAACTTAAAAACTACTTACTTACCCTCTTAACAGAAACTGGATGATATAAAACCAAAATAGGTGGGGAGAGTAGCCTCTGATGTGGGGGGCTGTGCCTCCAATCCCCCCCCCAACTATATATATTAACTCCAGGATTGCACTACAGTGGGAAAAAGGGCATACACCTTTTACTTACCTTACAGTACTAAACACACTGCCACTACTACCGGGAGTGCAGGAAAAATCCTCCATATTACTTTAGATACTTCCCATAAAAATGTAAAGAGACATACCCACATTTAGAAACACTACAATACTACTTTCTACACTACTAGCGGTATTCTGACATTTGGCACTTTAAGTTGCAGTCATGTTTTTTTATCACAAGCAAGTCGCAGGTGAAGGGAAACACACATCACATCTATGGCTTACAATTCTGTATTTTGAAATTCAGCATTGTAAGCTTTCAGTATAATGAGATTCAATCAAATGAGTTTTCAGTATTTTGAAAATTAGGTATTGTGGTCTCAGAAAAATGAAATTCAGTATTTTGAGTTTTCAGATGTGAAGTAGATCTGTATATCTATATCTAGCTATCTATCTACTGTATCTACATATGTGTGAGTGTGTGTGTGTGTGTGTGTGTGTGTGTGTGTGTGTGTGCCTGAATATATATATATATATATATATACATATATATATATATATGTGTATATATATATATATATATATATATATATATATATATATATATATATATACATTTATTTATTTACAGTTTGTTTTCCAGGATAGTTCATTGGGCCACAGGAGCCTGTTTTCAGTGGAGTCCCAGGAAGAAAAGCTCCAGAAAAATACAAATACATAGTACAGAAAAAGTACAAATCTTTAGTACACATTTGTAATAAACATTACAATGACGGTAAAAAACAAATCAAAGACATTTTGAACTATAAAAAATTGCATCCGATTTTTATTTCTGAGAAAAATAAGGTAATTATTTAGTCATTGGTCATATACATCCCTAGTGATGGAGAACTGAAGGAGGCTGTGACAGGTACAAGTGAGTATAAAAATCTAGGAAGAAAGTGTAATCAGGATCGGGTTAGGAAGAAAGTGTAATCAGGATTGGGTAGGATGAGAGCAAGTGCATTTCCATTGTGAAGTAAAAGGTGTGAGCGTATTGAGGTTTTAAACAAGGAGAGACTGCTGTTGGTGCGGATAGAAGAAGGGAGAGAGTTCCAAAGGCAAGCTAGAGAGAAGGACATGAGGTGACTCCCAGCTGGATGTGTGGGTTTGTGCAATTTAATAAGGTTTTGACAATTTGATCTCAGGAGTTGATCTGATTTGTGCATTTCAAAGGTGTTTGCTAGGGAGGGGCAGAGAGATGGGTTATGAATGAGTTTATGTACTTGGATGAGTTGGGTATAGGTTAGGAAGTTAGGCAGCTCAAGCCAACCTAAATGGTGAAGGTAATTACAGTGGTGGGAAGAGGCTCTATGACCTGCGGCAAACTTGGATATTTTGTTATAGCAAGATGAGAATTTTGATTTGATGGAAGATTGCAGGTTGGTGAGGATAGTTGCACCATATAAAAGGGAAGGGATAAGGTATGTATTGGCTAGTGTAATCCTGGTGACTGTTATGATAAAGCATGCCTAGTTTTCTGTGAGTTTTTTTGATGTTTACATATAGATGCTTGTCAAATTTTAATTGATCATCAATGGTTATTCCTAGTAATTTTGCATCAGAAACCATTTCTAGGGGAGTATTATTTTTGTTGGTAATTTCGAAGGATTGTTTATCTATGGAACAGGTTTTGGAGAGATTGAAGAGCATAAGTTTTGTTTTGGTTGCATTAAGGGCCAAACGATTGTCTTGCATCCACTGTTCAGTGGAAGAGAAAGCAGCTTGTGTAAGATAGTTAAGAGTTGTGATGGAAGGGCAGGAACAGATTATAGTAGAATCGTCAGCATATTGAATGAGGCTGGAGTTTGGAATGGCTTGGTAAAAATCATTTATAAATATGTTAAATAGTAGTGTGGGGATAGTGAATCAGGAAGTGCAATGGATTAGCAAGGAGGAAGTAAGGATAGCTATGAGGAGAATGAAGAATGGAAAGGCTGTTGGTCCAGATGACATATCTGTGGAAGCATGGAGGTGTATAGGTGAAATGGCAGTGGAGTTTTTAGCCAGATTTTTTAATGAAATCCTGGAAAGTGAGAGGATGCCTGAGGAATGGAGAAAAAGTGTTTTGGTACCAATTTATAAGAATAAGGGTGATGTGCAGAGCTGTAGTAACTACAGAGGAATTAAACTGATCAGTCACAGCATGAATTTATGGGAAAGAGTAGTGGAAGCAAGGTTAAGAAGGGACGTGATGATTAGTGATCAGCAGTATGGTTTCATGCCAGGAAAGAGCACTACAGATGCGATGTTTGGTCTGAGAGTGTTGACGGAGAAGTACAGAGAAGGTCGGAAGGAGTTGCATTGTGTCTTTAGAGAAAGCATATGACAGGGTGCTTAGAAAGGAGTTGTGGTATTGTGTGAGGAAGTCGGGAGTGTCAGAGAAGTATGTAAGAGTGGTACAGGATATGTACAAGGGTATTGTGACAGCGATGAGATCTGCAGTGGGAGTGACAGATGCGTTAAGGTGGAGGTGAGATTACATCAAGGATCAGCTCTGAGCCCTTTCTTATTTGCAGTGGTGACGGGCAGGTTGACAGATGAGATCAGACAGGAGTCCCCGTGGACTATGATGTTTGCAGATGACATTGTAATATGTAGTAAGAGTAGGGAACAGGTGGAAGAGACCCTGGAGAGGTGGAGATATGCTCTAGAGAGGAGGTCAGCAGGACTAAGACAGAATATATGTGTGTGAATGAATGTACCAGCCATGGCCTGAAGCTCAATGCCAAAAAGTGCATTGTCATCCCCTTTGGTAAAAACTCTGTACCCATGAACTACCACATAGCTGGTAGTCTACTTAATGCTGAAAATGTGATAAGAGACCTTGGGACACAGGTGGACAGTAGTCTCTCCTTTGATAATCACATCACCACAGTGGTCAAGAAATCCTTCTACATGGCTCATCTCATCACAAAAGGATTCTCATCCAGAAAAAAAGAGGCCATTGTTCCCCTCTACTCATCACTCAATAGACCCATTATAGAGTACAATGCCCCTTTTGGTATGTACCTCACAAGACATCTACAACAACTGGAAAGACCACAGAAATACCTCACAAAGAGGATGACTGGCCTCAAACAGATGCCCTATGCAGACCGTCTCAAAAAACTACAGCTTTACTCCATAGCATATCACCTACTCAGGGCAATCTCTGCCTAACATACAAAGCTATGTCAAACCCAGATCTGTTGGACATGCTCCATTTAAAGAAATCCCAATCCCTCCGAGCTATACGCTCTAGGGACCTAAACCTTGTCACCACAATAAACACAACATGCTGGAGGGATAGATTCCTGTCCCAGAGACTTCCCATACTCTGGAACAGACTACCTATCTATGTCAAACAGAGCTCCTCATTAGCACTCTTCAAGAAAAATCTTGATGATTGGATGGGAAATGGAAATTCACCCCAGGGATCACTTCTGTGGCTCTGCTCGACAGGGGCACAGGAAAATAATTTTCTTGGGTGGCGAAAGCCAGGGTACATTTTTGGCTAGGCTTATATAGGCCCTAGGGCCAATAGCCTAGTACCTACCTATGAACCTATGAGAGGGAGGATAGAGGAATGGTGAGGATGCAGGGAGTAGAGCTGGCAAAGGTGGATGAGTTTAAATACTTGGGATCAACAGTTCAGAGTAATGGCAAGTATGGAAGAGAGGTGAAGAAGAGAGTACAGGCAGGATGGAGTGGGTGGAGAAGAGTGTCAGGAGTGATTTGTGACAAACGGGTACCAGTAAGAGTGAAAGGGAAGGTCTACAAGAGGGTAGAGAGACCAGTTATGTTATATGGTTTGGAGACAGTGGCATTGACAAAAAGGCAAGAGTCAGAGCTGAATGTGGCAGAGTTAAAGATGTTAAGATTTGCACTGGGTGTGACGAGGGTGGACAGGATTAGGAATAAGTATATTAGAGGGTCAGCCCAAGTTGGACAGTTTGGAGACAAAGCCAGAGAGGTGAGATTGCATTGGTTTGGACATCTGCTGAGGAGGGATGCAGAGTATATTGGGAAAAGGATGCTAAGGATGGAGCTGCCAGGTAAGAGGAAAGGAGAAAGGCCTAAGATAAGGTTTATGGATGTGGTTAGAGAGGACATGCAGGTGGCTGGTGTGACAGAGCAAGATGCAGAGGACAGGAAGAAATGGAAACAGATGATCCACTGTGGTGACCCCTAATGGGAACAGCCAAAAGAAAAAGAAGAAGTAGGGGGCCTAGACTGGAACCGTGGGGGATGCCTGTGGATGCATTAAGGAAGAGTGAGGTAGCTTTTTTCCATTTTACTGCCTGTTGCCTGTTTGTGAGATAACTTGAGAACCACTGGGTAGAGGAAGGGGATAGGTTAAGTTTAGAGAGTTTGGTAAGAAGCAGGTTGTGGGAAATGGTGTCAAATGCCTTAGAGAGGTCCAGGAGAAGAGTGGATACAAAGTGGCTAGACTCACGGGCTTTGCTGATTGTTTCTAGGAAGGAGAGAAGGGCAGTGGAGGTACTATGACCTGGTCTAAAATCATGTTGTGTGGGGGTAAGAAGCTGATTATTAATAAAATAGGGTAAGAGTTGTTGGTGAATGCATTTTTCAAGTAGCTTAGAAATAGGGGATAGGATGGCAATAGGGCAGAAGTTTGTAATGTTGTTATCGTTGCTGCCTTTGTGGAGAGGTATAATAAAGGCTTTCTTCCAAAGTTAGGGGACCTGGCATTCTAAGATGGACCAATTAATTAGTATACTGACAGGGAAGGCTATTTCTTCTGCAGATACTTTTAGGAAGTAGGAGGGGATTTCATCAGGGGCATTGGAACCAAGTTTTAATTTTAGGAGAAGTTTTTTTTATAGTAGATATGGAAATGGGATTGATGGAGAAAGGAGGAAGTCGGGGGCAGGGGCTGTTAGGGGAGGAAGGGGTGGGTGTGGGCTGATGAGAAGCCTCTGAATTGTTGGTGAAGGATTGCTGTTAGTTTGCTGATAGAGTCAATGAAAAAGGAGTTAAATTGTGTAGCTAAGTCCAGGTCAGTTGCATCTGGGTTAGGGAAAGGGTTTTCTGTTTTACCAGGGTTAAGAAGAGATGAAATTCCCTTCCAGAATAATTTGGGATTAGTATTGTGGTTAGTTTGGAGGATAGTGAAATATACTTTGCAGTCAGAGGCTGTAAGTTTCTTGACTTTGTTTTATAATGTTTTGTATTCAGTAAAGGTGATAAAGGTTTTATTTTTTTGGTATTGTGTCCAGACTTTATCATGAAGACACATGGTAGCTAAAGTGTTTTTAGTTAGCCAGGGTACAGGGTTAATTTTTATGTTTAGTTTTTAGTGGGGCGAAGGAGTTGAGTAGGTTTGTGAAAGTGGTGTTAAAGGATATAACATTATCTAAAGGAAGGGTTTTTAATGGGTTCCAGTTGGTGTTTTTAGTGTGTTGGTAAAAATTTCGGGATTGAAGTTTTTTAAGCAGTGAGTGGAGATGTAAGAGTGGGTTAGTTGTGCAGAGGAGGGGAGGCGATGGGCGAAAGTTTGGAAATGGTCTGCTAGTGTGCCTGGGAGAATGCCACTGTCTGAGATTTAGTGAGGATGGGATACCAG
>NC_056745.1:1489664294-1489719294 GCF_019279795.1 Protopterus annectens | reverse complement strand
CAAGCAAGGTTATACAGTTAACAATATAGAAGATTAACAATATAAAATATTTTTTTTTTTTTTTTTTTTTTTTAAGTAGTTTGAAGGGGAGGTTAAAAGGGAGAGTGTGTAAGATAAGAGGGGGTTAGGGTTATAGGATGAAGGGATTTGTCTGATGGCATAGAGTGTTAGGATTAGTGCAGGGGCATATCCATTGAGATTTGAGGTGGAGTTTAATTTTCTTTTTGAAGAGAGATTTCGAGTGAATAGTGGTAAGTTCAGAGGGGAGCAGATTCCAATGTTTTCCAACAGTGTTGGAAAAGAGGGAATCACCAGCTTTGTTGTTTGATTTGTCAATATTTACAAGAAATTTGTGTGCAGATCTTAGGGATTTTAGGTTATGGTAGGGGTGGATAAGGGTAGATAGTATAGGTGTTTTGTCAGGTTGATGCAGAATTTGATGGGCAATGGTTAATTGATTGATTTTAAGCTGGTGCTGAAATTCAAGCCAGCCTAGTAGTTTTAGATTGATACAATGGTGGGTTTTGAATGGGTTGCCTGTAGCAAATCTTGCTATATTGTGGTAAGAGTGCTCTAATTTAAGAAGATTTTTTTTGATAGGTTTGTTAATATGGGGGAGGCATAGAGGAGGGGAGAGATAAGGTAGGTTTGAGCAATAGTAATTCTAGAGTCTGGAGTGAGGAAAGGTTTGATTCGGTAGAGAGAGCCTATTTTTTGTTAGTATTTTTCAAGATATTTATCAATATCTAATTCATATAATTAGCAGAGGTAGTTGGGTATACAGAAGGTGATGATGTTTTGTGATTCAACATTACTGTCTCAATATCAAGCACATTGACATAATATTGAATTTAACATTTCTGTCTCAACATTAAACACATTTATATAATATTGAAATGAATATTGCTATGAAAAAACAGCAGATACAAGAAGACATTTAATAGCAAAGTTTGATACTTTCATTCCACAAAATGCGCATAAACTTCATCAGGACATAATGTAACATACAAAAGCAGTTTAAATAACTTCTAATCACATGACAGCAACCACCTGATAGCTAAGAAACTTCTAGGTGTGACTATTATTTACAGATACCTTTTAACACTATGTAAAACTATCACTCAAATATAATTAATCTGTTTTTTAAAATTGTAATATATAAATTAATATTTATAAATTTTAAATATAAGAACCATCTATGTTTCAAAGCTCATTTTATGTTAATATAATTGCTCAAACTTGGAAGTTTATCTGCTGAAAAGAATAACAAGATTGACTTTATCAACTACTTTGAAAACAATTTTTTTTTGAAATCTGAATAAGCTATACAGAGAGAGTACATAAAGCATTATTTTTATCTTTGTTTCTTATTGCCAAAGTATGTTCATAAAGGTGTTTGACTAACCTCCTCATGGATTTATTCATGTATACACAATACTTGCAGTATTTCAATTATATCTACCTTTGATGGTAAAATGTTTATTCAAATGAATGAAGACTAATGTGCTGGCTTCATTTATCTATCTATATTGTTTGAACAGTGATATGGAAATGTGCCTTCACTTTTTAGTGATACTAGTTTTAACAAACCGATTATCTTCATCTTCTTCTTCTTCAGTAATGATTTAATATTATCACTCTTGTTAAATGTAAAATATGGGGTAGAACCTAATACTTTACATAGTTCAGCATATTCACATACGACCTTCTAGTCTCTGAAATAACTTCTCTGAGCTCCCTGCTGTCTATGGAGAAAGACCTAGGAAACCTTCTAGAAAAACCTGAAATACCATCTGAGTTCCCTGCTCTGTATGGAGAAAGGCCTAGGAAACCTTCTGGAAAAACCTGAAATACCATCTGAGCTCCCTGCTGCTGTCTACGGAGAAAGGCATAGGAAACCTTCTAGAAAAACCTGAAATATCATCTGAGCTTCCTGCTGTCTACGGAAAAATGCATAGGAAACCTTCCAGAAAAACCTGAAATATCATCTGAGCTCCCTGCTGTCTACGGAAAAAGGCACAGGAAACCTTCTAGAAAAGCCTGAAATATCATCTGAGCTCCCTGCTGTCTGTGGAGTAAGGCATAGGAAAACTTCTAGAAAAACCTGAAAGACCATCTGAGCTTCCTGCTGTCTATGGAGAAAGACCTAGGAAACCTTCTAAAAAACCTGAAATACCATCTGAACTCCCTGCTGTCTATGGAGAAAGGTGTAGGAAACCTTCTAGAAAAACTCAAAATACCATCTGAGCTCCCTGCTGTTTATGGAGAAAGGCATAGGAAACCTTCTAGAAAAACCTGAAATACCATCTGAGCTCCCTGCTGTCTATGGAGAGAGGCCTAGGAAACATTCTAAAAAAACTGAAATACCATCTGAGCTCCCCTACTGTCTATGGAGAAAGGCCTAGGAAACCTTCTAGAAAAACCTGAAATACCATCTGAGCTCCCTGCTGTCTATGGAGAAAGGCATAGGAAACCTTCTAGAAAAACCTGAAATACAATCTGAGCTACCTGCTGTCTATGGAGAAAGGCCTAGGAAACGTTCTAGGAAAAACCTGAAATACCACCTGAGCTCCCTGCTATCTATGGAGAAAGGCATAGGAAACCTTCTAGAAAAACCGGAAACACCATCTGAACTCCCTGCTGTCTACAGAGAAGGCATGGGAGATCTTCTAGAAAAACCTGAAATACCATCTTCGCTCCCTGCTGTCTAAGGAAAAAGCCCTGGGAAACCTTCTAGAAAAACCTGAAATACCATCTGAGCTCCCTGCTGTCTATGGAGAAAGACCTAGGAAACCATCTAGAAAAAACTAAAATACCATCTGAGCTACCTGCTGTCTATGGAGAAAGGCCTAGGAAGCCTTCTAGAAAAACCTGAAATACCACCTAAGCTCCCTGCTGTCTATGAAGAAAGGCCTAGGAAACCTTCTAGGAAAAACCTGAAATACCACCTGAGCTCCCTGCTATCTATGGAGAAAGGCATAGGAAACCTTCTAGAAAAACCGGAAACACCATCTGAACTCCCTGCTGTCTACAGAGAAGGCATGGGAAATCTTCTAGAAAAACCTGAAATACCATCTGAGCTCCCTGCTGTCTATGGAGAAAGACCTAGGAAACCTTCTAGAAAAACCTGAAATACCATCTGAGCTCCCTGCTGTCTATGGAGAAAGACCTAGGAAACCATCTAGAAAAACCTAAAATACCATCTGAGCTCCCTGCTGTCTATGGAGAAAGGCGTAGGAAGCCTTCTAGGAAAAACCTGAAATACCATCTGAGCTCCCTGCTGTCTATGGAGAAAGGTGTAGAAAACCTTCTTGAAAAACCTGAAATACTGTCTGAGCTCCCTGCTATCTATGGAGAAAGGAGTAGAAAACTGTCTAGTTAAAAACTGAAATACCACCTGAGCTCCCTGCTGTCTATGGAGAAAGGCCTAGAAAGCCTTCTAGAAATACCTCAAATACAATCTGAGCTCCCTGCTGTCTATGGAGAAAGGCCTAGGAAACCTTCTGGACAAATCTAAAATACCATCTGAGCTCCCTGCTGTCTACGGAGAAATGTGTAGGAAACCTTCTAGAAAAACCTGAAATAATATCTGAGCTCCATGCTCTCTATGGAGAAAGGCTTAGGAAACCTTCTAGAAAAAGCTGAAATAAACTCTGAGCTCCCTGCTGTCTATGTAGAAATGCATAGGAAACCTTCTAAAAAACCTGAAATATCATCTGAGCTCCCTCCTGTCTATGGAGAAAGGCCTAGGAAACCTTCTAGAAAAACCTGAAATACCATCTGAGCTCCCTGCTGACTACGGAGAAAGACCTAGGAACCTTCTAGAAAAACCTGAAATACCATCTGAGCTCCCTGCTGTCTATGGAGAAAGGCATAGGAAACCTTTTAGAACAACCTAAAATACCATCTGAGCTCCCTGCTGTTTATGGAGAAAGGTGTAGGGAACCTTCTAGAACAACCTGAAATATCATCTGAGCTCCCTGCTGTCTATGGAGAAAGGCATAGGAAACCTTCTAGAAAAACGTGAAATACCGAGCTCCCTGCTCTCTATGGTGAAAGGTGTAGGAAACCTTCTAGAAAAACCTGAAATACCATGTGAGCTCCCTGCTGGCTATGGAGAAAGGCATAGGAAACCTTCTAGAAAGCCCTGAAATACCATCTGAGTTTCCTGCTGTCTATGAAGAAAGGCCTAGCAAGCCTTCTAGAGAAACCTGAAATACCATCTGAGCTCCCTGTTGTCTATGGAGAAAGGCATAGGAAATCTTCTAGAAAAACCTGAAATACCATCTGAGCTCCCTGATGTCTATGAAGAAAGGCATAGGAAACCTTCTAGAAAAACCTGAAATACCATCTGAGCTACCTGCTGTCTATGGAGAAGGCATAGGAAACCTTCTAGAAAAACCTGAAATACCATCTGAGCTCCCTGCTGTCTATGGAGAAAGGTGTAGAAAACCTTCTTGAAAAACCTGAAATACCATCTGAGCTCCCTGTTATCTATGGAGAAAGGCATAGGAAACAATCTAGAAAAAACTGAAATACCACCTGAGCTCCCTGCTGTCTATGGAGAAAGGCCTAGGAAGCCTTCTAGAAATATCTCAAATACAATCTGAGCTCCCTGCTGTTTATGGAGAAAGGCCTAGGAAACCTTCTGGACAAACCTGAAATACCATCTGAGCTCCCTGCTGTCTACGGAGAAAGACCTAGGAAACCTTCTAGAAAAACCTGAAATATGATCTGAGCTCCCAGCTGTCTATGGAGAAAGGCCTAGGAAGCCTTCTAGAAATACCTCAAATACAATCTGAGCTCCCTGCTGTTTATGGAGAAAGGCCTAGGAAACCTTCTGGACAAACCTGAAATACCATCTGAGCTCCCTGCTGTCTACGGAGAAATGTGTAGGAAACCTTCTAGAAAAACCTGAAATACCCTCTGAGCTCCCTGCTGTCTATGTAGAAATGCATAGGGAACCTTCTAAAAAACCTGAAATATCATCTGAGCTCCCTCCTGTCTATGGAGAAAGGCCTAGGAACCTTCTAGAAAAACCTGAAATACCATCTGAGCTCCCTGCTGTCTATGGAGAAAGGCATAGGAAACCTTCTAGAAAAACCTGAAATACCATCTGACCTCCCTGCTTTCTATGGAGAAAGGCCTAGGAACCTTCTAGAAAAACCTGAAATACCATCTGAGCTCCCTGCTGTCTATGGAGAAAGGCATAGGAAACCTTCTAGAAAAACCTGAAATACCATCTGAGCTCCCTGCTTTCTATGGAGAAAGACCTAGGAAACCTTCTTGAAAAACCTGAAATACCATCTGAGCTTCCTGATGTCTATGGAGAAAGGCGTTGGAAACCTTCTAGAAAAACCTGAAATACCATATGAGCTCCCTGCTGTCTACAGAAAAAGACCTAGGAAACCTTCTAGAAAAACCTGAAATACGATCTGAGCTCCCTGCTGTCTATGGAGAAAGGCCTAGGAAAATTTCTAAAAAAACCTGAAATACCATCTGAGCTCCCTGCTGTCTACGGAGAAGGCATAGGAAATTTTCTAGAAAAATCTGAAATACCATTTGAGCTCCCTGCTGTCTACAGAGAAAGACCTAGGAAACCTTGTAGAAAAACCTGAAATACCACCTGAGCTCCCTGCTGTCTACGGAGAAAGGTATAGAAAACCTTCTAGAAAAACCTGAAATACCATCTGAGCTCCCTGCTGTCTGTGGAGAAAGGCCGAGGAAATCTAGAAAAACCTGAAATATCATCTGAGCTCCCTGCTGTCTACAGATACAGCGTATGAAACCTTCTAGAAAAACCTGTAATACCATCTGAGCTCCCTGTTGTCTACGGAAAAGGTGTAGGAAACCTTCTAGAAAAACCTGAAATACCATCTGAGCTCCCTGCTGTCTACAGAGAAAGACCTAGGAAATCTTCTAGAAAAACCTGAAATACCATCTGAACTGCCTGCTGTCTATGGAGAAAGGTGTAGGAAACCTAGAAAAACCTGAAATACCATCTGAGCTCCCTGCTGTCTATGGAGAAAGGCATAGGAAACCTTCTAGAAAAACCTGAAATACCATCTGAGCTCCCTGCTGTCTATGGAGAAAGACCTAGGAAACCTTCTATAAAAACCTGAAATACCATCTGAGCTTTCTGCTGTCTATGGAGAAAGGCTGAGGAAACCTTCTAGAAAAACCTGAAATACCACCTGAGCTCCCTGTTGTCTATGGAGAAAGGCCTAGGAAACCTTCTAGAAAAACCTGAAATACCATCTGAGCTCCCTGCTGTTTATGGAGAAAGGCCTAGGAAACCTTCTAGAAAAACCTGAAATACCATCTGAGCTCCCTGCTGTCTATAAAGAAAGGCTTAGGAAACCTTCTCTAGAAAAACCTGACATACCATCTGAGCTCCCTGCTGTCTATGTAGGAAGGCATACGAAACCTTCTAGAAAAACCTGAAATACCATCTGAGCTCCCGGCTGTCTATGGAGAAAGGCCTGGGAAACCTTTTAGAAAAACCTGAAATATCATCATTATGTTCCTCCTTTTTGCTTTGGAAAAGCCCATCCATTAAAATAAGTTGGGCCTTAAGGCATGCTAGGTGCGAAACCCAGGTATACTTCATTTCATCTGTAATCTTAATAAATTTACTAAAGGGATATTCTCTTTCAAGAAATAAATCTATTAAAATGGCTTTCTGTCTCAAAATTATTCAACAATTGACCTAATAAATTAACCTGTTACTATATTCAAGATGTTGACTTTTAAAATGCCATAATTATTAATGAAAGTCTTCTTCCAGAATAACTTACTATTAAATCCTTTTTCGTTAACTTCATTTCTTAAAACTAAATCTGTGTAACTGATTTCAAGACCCTTAGTGCTGTAGTTTATATCTGTCAGTACTTCATGAATTGAGTATTACCACTATATATTTATTTATATATATATATATATATATATATATATATATATATATATATATATATATATGGATCTACTTTATAAGCTCACAATTTCAAAACTTCGAACTGCAAATGGTTGAGACTATAAGAACATTTTTTTTTTATATTTTTGCAGGGGAGCAAGCCCTCCTGCACCCCCATACCCCTGCTAAGTAAATACCCCAACTCTGACATTATACTACAGTGAGGAAAGCAGTAAGTTTCCCATTCCGCACTGTACAGCGATCACCATTCAAAATGTTTGAAGTTTCAAAACATCGATCTTATGTTCTCAACCATTTGCAGTTCGAAGTTTTGAAACTTTGAGCTTGTGAAGGGTGTGAAGGGAAGCCATATATATATATATATATATATATATATATATATATATATATATATATATATATATATATATATATATATATATACATATATATATATATATATCTATATCTATATATATATATATATATATATATATATATATATATATATATATATATATATATATATACAGAGAGAGAGAGAGAGAGAGAGAGAGATACATATCACATATACTGTCGCAGAGGCCAGAGACAAAGATCTACTGGTATCATACCTTTTTCTTAACCTCTCAAAAGCTTCTGATATTGTCTTACAATCTAAACTACTAACTAAAGTAACAATTTTAGAGGACATTAAATACAAGTTGAGAAGAAAGGAATCTATATTTTAAAATGTAATGCACTCTTTCCAAGAGGTCTCAATAAAGATTGTAATTGGAAATCTTTTCTGTGAAATGGTTTTAAATTAGTTTAATAGATTAATTGTTTAATTGTATAACTGGCGAGAGTTTATGTGTATATAAGGAATGCTGGGATAGGAGAAAGGCATATTCTGTAAAGGCTTGTATAGCCGAGGCAGTAGAGAATCTTGTCTGTTTTTTATTTTAATAAAAGTGTCCATGTTTGTATTAACTTGGCCTTCCTTATGCATGTGGTTGCACTGGTAATATTATTTTCACTGGTTCTATTACTAACTAAACTAGTTGATCTCAACCTCTCTTCCTCTGCTATTCTATGGTTCTCTAATTATCTTTTCAACAGACTACAGTCAGTAAGATGGCTTTCCACCTGCTCCCCCTTCTTACCTATCCAGACGGGTGTTCCCCAGGGCTCTGTTTTGGGACCCCTTCTTTTCAATATCTTCACAAACAACCTCCACTCTTCCTGCACCATCTCCTCCGT
The DNA here is from genome assembly GCF_019279795.1 of Protopterus annectens. Classification (NCBI taxonomy): domain Eukaryota; kingdom Metazoa; phylum Chordata; order Ceratodontiformes; family Protopteridae; genus Protopterus; species Protopterus annectens. The sequence continues at coordinate 1,489,711,139 of NC_056745.1, read as the reverse complement.
GATACAATACATGGACGACTCTGCTCTCATCTCCTGCTCTGATGACATCTCTCACCTCCACTCTGTCGCTCAAAACATATTTCACACCTTTGAAAAATGTCTAATTGATAACCAACTCACCCATAACCCCCCAAACATCCACCTCCTCTTCTTCCCTAAATCCCTCTCCCGCCATAGAACCACTTTTCCATCTCATCACCTGACAACACCCTTATCAAAGCTGATTTGCACACTAAATTTCTGAGTACTATAACTGATGACCAATTAAAATTTGACCTCCATAAACAACACCGTATTAAAATGACAAAAAATGGGTCTACACTATAGAAACACAAAATTCCTTGCCTCCAAACCTCTCTGGCATAGGTTTGCCTCATACTTTGTCTTTTGTACGCCTCTCCTGAACTCACTTTTCTGCAGTCTATCTTAATAACCAGACTGGAACAAACTTATCACAATGTAGCTCAATTTGCCAGCAATCAACCATACAAATCATATCACTGCCTTGCTTTAAAACAGCTTGACTGTGACTTGAGTTACCCCAGCATTTTCTTTCACAACTGCAGTATACTCATACCTTACTAAACAAACCCTCAGCTTGTCCTCTCACCTCTCTCATATCCCTCTACACCCCCTCTCGAACTCTACGCAGCTCTGATCAACACCTTTTTTATATTTATAAAACCCAAAAAAATTGGTAAACTTATCTATAAAAGCACTGAGTCCCAAGTCTGAAACAATTTCCCACCATATATTCGTAACATCATTTGTTCAACCCGCTTCAAAACTGAACTTAATAACTACCTTCTTAATACTAGCTCCTGCCCATGTCAGGACCCTACATAACCCCCCCTCACACCTCTCTATCACTCTCATTACTCAAATTATTTTAGCCTTCTAGTACCAGTACTCTCTGATAATAGCAACAATATGTTTCATTTATTACTAATCTAGTTCTGTTTTTCTGTAATATTATGACATACTAGGGTGAACCTAAGTCTGTTCTGCTGTTCACTCAGCATGTTATTCTTGTATAATCCTTTTCATGTAACGTCTGTTACTGTAAATATGCGCATCAATATCACGAGGTAATTTTTCTTGCATTTTCAATGTTTGATATAACTATGTAATTTTCTTGTTTTTTAAAAATGTATGCATGTTCATTTCTTGTTATTTCTTTCTGGAGCTTTTCTCCTTGGGTCTCCATTGAAAATGGGCCTTTGGCTCAGCTGGACTAACCAGGATGACAAATGATAAATAAATAATAAAGATAGATAGATAGATAGATAGATAGATAGATAGATAGATAGATAGATAGATAGATCTAGATCTAGATATAACACACACACACACACACACACACACACACACACACACACACACACACACACAGATAGATGTAGATATATTAACCAGGTAAGCACACTGGACACAATGTAGATATATTAACCAGGTAAGCGCACTGGACACAATGCAGATATATTAACCAGGCAAGTGCACTGGACACAATGTAGATATATTAACCAGGCAAGTGCACTGGACACAATGTAGATATATTAACCAGGTAAGCACACTGGACACAATGTAGATATATTAATCAGGTAATCACACTGGACACAATGTAGATATATTAACCAGGCAAGCACACTGGACACAATGCAGATATATTAACCAGGCAAGTGCAGTGGACACAATGTAGATATATTAACCAGGCAAGTGCACTGGAGACAATGTAGCTATATTAACCAGGTAAGCGCACTGGACACAATGTTGATATATTAACCAGGCAAGCACACTGGACACAATGCAGATATATTAACCAGGCAAGTGCACTGGACACAATGTAGATATATTAACCAGGTAAGCACACTGGACACAATGTTGCTATATTTACCAGGCAAGCACACTGGACACAATGTAGATATATTAATCAGGTAAGCACACTGGACACAACGCAGATATATTAACCAGGCAACTGCACTGGACACAATGTAGATATATTAACCAGGTAAGCACACTGGACACAATGTAGATATATTAACCAGGTAAGTACACTGGACACAATGTAGATATATTAACCAGGTAAGCACACTGGACACAATGCAGATATATTAACCAGGTAAGCACACTGGACACAATGCAGTTATATTAACCAGGTAAGCACACGGGACACAATGTAGATATATTAACCAGGTAAGCACACTGGACACAATGTTGATATATTAATCAGGTAATCGCACTGGACACAATGTTGATATATTAATCAGGTAATTGCACTGGACACAATGCAGATATATTAATCAGGTAACTGCACTGAACACAATGTAGATATATTAACCAGGTAAGCACACTGGACACAATGCAGATATATTAACCAGGCAAGTGCACTGGACACAATGTAGATATATTAACCAGGTAAGCACACTGGACACAATGTAGATATATTAACCAGGTAAGCACACTGGACACAATGTAGATACATTAACCAGGTAAACACACTGGACATAATGTTGATATATTAACCAGATAAGCACACTGGACACAATGTAGATATATTAACCAGGTAAGCACACTGAACACAATGTCGATATATTAATCAGGTAATTGCACTGGACACAATGTAGATATATTAACCAGGTAAGTGCACTGGACACAATGTAGATATATTAATCAGGTAACTGCACTGGACACAATGTAGATATATTAACCAGGTAAGTGCACTGGACACAATGTAGATATATTAACGAGGTAAGCACACTGGACACAATGCAGATATATTAACCAGGCAAGTGCATTGGACACAATGTAGATATATTAACCAGGTAAGCACACTGGACACAATGTAGATATATTAACCAGGTAAGCACACTGGACACAATGTAGATATATTAACCAGGTAAGCACACTGGACACAATGTAGATATATTAACCAGGTAAGCACACTGAACACAATGTAGCTATATTAAGCAGGTAAGCACATGGGACAGAATGTTGATATATTAACCAGGTAAGCACACTGGACACAATGTAGATATATTAACCAGGTAAGCACACTGGACACAGTGTAGATATATTAACCAGGTAAGCACACTGGACACAATGCAGATATATTAACCAGGTAAGCACACTGGACACAATGTAGATATATTAACCAGGTAAGCACACTGGACACAATGCAGATATATTAACCACGTAAGTACACTGGACACAATGTAGATATATTAACCAGATAAGCACACTGGACACAATATTGATATATTAATCAGGTAATTGCACTGGACACAATGTAGATATATTAATCAGGTAAGCGCACTGGGCACAATGTCGATATATTAACCAGGTAAGCACACTGGACACAATGTAGATATATTAACCAGGTAAGCACACTGGACACAATGCAGATATATTAACCAGGTAAGCACACTGAACACAATGTAGATATATTAATCAGGTAAGGACACGGGACACAATGTCGATATATTAACCAGGTAACCACACTGGACACAATGTAGATATATTAACCAGGTAAGCACACTGGACACAATGTAGATATATTAACCAGGTAAGCACACTGGACACAATGTAGATATATTAACCAGGTAAGCACACTGGACACAATGTAGATATATTAACCAGGTAAGCACACTGAACACAATGTAGATATATTAATCAGGTAAGCACACGGGACACAATGTCGATATATTAACCAGGTAACCACACTGGACACAATGTAGATATATTAACCAGGTAAGCACACTGGACACAATGTAGATATATTAACCAGGTAACCACACTGGACACAATGTAGATATATTAACCAGGTAAGCACACTGGACACAATACAGAAATATTAACCAGGTAAGCACACTGGATACAATGTAGATATATTAACCAGGTAAGTACACTGGATACAATGTAGATATATTAACCAGGTAAGCACACTGGACACAATGCAGATATATTAACCAGGTAAGTACACTGGACACAATGTAGATATATTAACCAGATAAGCACACTGGACACAATGTTGATATATTAATCAGGTAATTGCACTGGACACAATGTAGATATAGTAGTCAGGTAAGCGCACTGGACACAATGTCGATATATTAACCAGGTAAGCACACTGGACACAATGTAGATATATTAACCAGGTAAGCACACTGGACACAATGCAGATATATTAACCAGGTAATTGCACTGGAAACAATGTAGATATATTAACCAGGTAAGCACACTGGACACAATGTAGATATATTAACCAGGCAAGTGCATTGGACACAATGTAGATATATTAATCAGGTAATCACACTGGACACAATGTAGATATATTAACCAGGCAAGCACACTGGAAACAATGCAAATATATTAACCAGGCAAGTACACTGGACACAATGTAGATATATTAACCAGGCAAGTGCACTGGAGGCAATGTAGCTATATTAACCAGGTAAGCGCACAGGACACAATGTTGATATATTAACCAGGCAAGCACACTGGACACAATGCAGATATATTAACCAGGCAAGTGCACTGGACAAAATGTAGATATATTAACCAGGTAAGCACACTGGACACAATGTTGCTATATTTACCAGGCAAGCACACTGGACACAATGTAGATATATTAATCAGGTAAGCACACTGGACACAACGCAGATATATTAACCAGGCAACTGCACTGGACACAATGTAGATATATTAACCACGTAAGTACACTGGACACAATGTAGATATATTAACCAGATAAGCACACTGGACACAATGTTGATATATTAATCAGGTAATTGCACTGGACACAATGTAGATATATTAATCAGGTAAGCGCACTGGGCACAATGTCGATATATTAACCAGGTAAGCACACTGGACACAATGTAGATATATTAACCAGGTAAGCACACTGGACACAATGCAGATATATTAACCAGGTAAGCACACTGAACACAATGTAGATATATTAATCAGGTAAGCACACGGGACACAATGTTGATATATTAACCAGGTAACCACACTGGACACAATGTAGATATATTAACCAGGTAAGCACACTGGACACAATGTAGATATATTAACCAGGTAAGCACACTGGACACAATGTAGATATATTAACCAGGTAAGCACACTGGACACTATGTAGATATATTAACCAGGTAAGCACACTGAACACAATGTAGATATATTAATCAGGTAAGCACATGGGACACAATGTCGATATATTAACCAGGTGACCACACTGGACACAATGTAGATATATTAACCAGGTAAGCACACTGGACACAATGCAGATATATTAACCAGGTAAGCACACTGGACACAATACAGATATATTAACCAGGTAAGCACACTGGATACAATGTAAATATATTAACCAGGTAAGCACACTGGATACAATGTAGATATATTAACCAGGTAAGCACACTGGACACAATGCAGATATATTAACCAGGTAAGTACACTGGACACAATGTAGATATATTAACCAGATAAGCACACTGGACACAATGTTGATATATTAATCAGGTAATTGCACTGGACACAATGTAGATATATTAGTCAGGTAAGCGCACTGGACACAATGTTGATATATTAACCAGGTAAACACACTGGACACAATGTAGATATATTAACCAGATAAGCACACTGGACACAATGCAGATATATTAACCAGGTAATTGCACTGGACACAATGTAGATATATTAACCAGGTAAGCACACTGGACACAATGTAGATATATTAACCAGGCAAGTGCACTGGACACAATGTAGATATATTAACCAGGTAAGCACACTGGACACAATGTAGATATATTAATCAGGTAATCACACTGGACACAATGTAGATATATTAACCAGGCAAGCACACTGGAAACAATGCAAATATATTAACCAGGCAAGTACACTGGACACAATGTAGATATATTAACCAGGCAAGTGCACTGGAGACAATGTAGCTATATTAACCAGGTAAGCGCACTGGACACAATGTTGATATATTAACCAGGCAAGCACACTGGACACAATGCAGATATATTAACCAGGCAAGTGCACTGGACACAATGTAGATATATTAACCAGGTAAGCACACTGGACACAATGCTGCTATATTTACCAGGCAAGCACACTGGACACAATGTAGATATATTAATCAGGTAAGCACACTGGACACAACACAGATATATTAACCAGGCAACTGCACTGGACACAATGTAGATATATTAACCAGGTAAGCACACTGGACACAATGTAGATATATTAACCAGGTAAGTACACTGGACACAATGTAGATATATTAATCAGGTAAGCACACTGGACACAATGCAGATATATTAACCAGGTAAGCCCACTGGACACAATGCAGTTATATTAACCAGGTAAGCACACGGGACACAATGTAGATATATTAACCAGGTAAGCACACTGGACACAATGTTGTTATATTAATCAGGTAATTGCACTGGACACAATGTCGATATATTAATCAGGTAATTGCACTGGACACAATGCAGATATATTAATCAGGTAACTGCACTGGACACAATGTAGATATATTAACCAGGTAAGCGCACTGAACACAATGTAGATATATTAACCAGGTAAGCACACTGGACACAATGCAGATATATTAACCAGGCAAGTGCACTGGACACAATGTAGCTATATTAACCAGGTAAGCACACTGGACACAATGTAGATATATTAACCAGGTAAGCACACTGGACACAATGTAGATACATTAACCAGGTAAACACACTGGACACAATGTTGATATATTAACCAGGCAAGTGCACTGGACACAATGTAGATATATTAACCAGGTAAGCACACTGGACACAATGTAGATATATTAACCAGGTAAGCACACTGAACACAATGTCGATATATTAATCAGGTAATTGCACTGGACACAATGTAGATATATTAATCAGGTAATTGCACTGGACACAATGTAGATATATTAACCAGGTAAGTGCACTGAACACAATGTAGATATATTAATCAGGTAACTGCACTGGACACAATGTAGATATGTTAACCAGGTACACACAATGTAGATATATTAACCAGGTAAGAACACTGGACAAAATGCAGATATATAAACTAGGTAAGCACACTGGACACAGTGTAGATATATTAACCAGGTAAGCACACTGGACACAATGCAGATATATTAACCAGGTAAGCACACTGGACACAATGTAGATATATTAACCAGGTAAGCACACTGGACACAATGCAGATATATTAACCACGTAAGTACACTGGACACAATGTAGATATATTAACCAGATAAGCACACTGGACACAATGTTGATATATTAATTAGGTAATTGCACTGGACACAATGTGGATATATTAATCAGGTAAGCGCACTGGGCACAATGTCCATATATTAACCAGGTAAGCACACTGGACACAATGTAGATATATTAACCAGGTAAGCACACTGGACACAATGCAGATATATTAACCAGGTAAGCACACTGAACACAATGTAGATATATTAATCAGGTAAGCACACGGGACACAATGTCGATATATTAACCAGGTAACCACACTGGACACAATGTAGATATATTAACCAGGTAAGCACACTGGACACAATGTAGATATATTATCCAGGTAAGCACACTGGACACAATGTAGATATATTAACCAGGTAAGCACACTGGACACAATGTAGATATATTAACCAGGTAAGCACACTGAACACAATGTAGATATATTAATCAGGTAAGCACACGGGACACAATGTCGATATATTAACCAGGTAACCACACTGGACACAATGTAGATATATTAACCAGGTAAGCACACTGGACACAATGTAGATATATTAACCAGGTAAGCACACTGGACACAATACAGATATATTAACCAGGTAAGCACACTGGACACAATGTAGATATATTAACCAGGTAAGCACACTGGATACAATATAGATATATTAACCAGGTAAGCACACTGGACACAATGCAGATATATTAACCAGGTAAGTACACTGGACACAATGTAGATATATTAGCCAGGTAAGCACACTGGATACAATGCAGATATATTAACCAGGTAAATACACTGGACACAATGTAGATATATTAACCAGGTAAGCACACTGGACACAATGTTGATATATTAATCAGGTAATTGCACTGGACACAATGTAGATATATTAATCAGGTAAGCGCACTGGACACAATGTCGATATATTAAGCAGGTAAGCACACTGGACACAATGTAGATATATTAGCCAGGTAAGCACACTGGATACAATGCAGATATATTAACCAGGTAAGTACACTGGACACAATGTAGATATATTAACCAGGTAAGCACACTGGACACAATGTTGATATATTAATCAGGTAATTGCACTGGACACAATGTAGATATATTAGTCAGGTAAGCGCACTGGACACAATGTTGATATATTAACCAGGTAAGCACACTGGACACAATGTAGATATATTAACCAGGTAAGCACACTGGACAAAATGCAGATATATTAACCAGGTAAGCACACTGAACACAATGTAGATATATTAATCAGGTAAGCACACAGGACACAATGTCAATATATTAACCAGGTAACCACACTGGACACAATGTAGATATATTAACAAGGTAAGCACACTGGACACAATGTAGATATATTAACCAGGTAAGCACACTGGACACAATGTAGATATATTAACCAGGTAAGCACACTGGACACAATGCAGATAAATTAACCAGGTAAGCACACTGGACACAATGTTGATATATTAATCAGGTAATTGCACTGGACACAATGTAGATATATTAACCAGGTAAGTACACTGGACACAATGTCGGTATATTAATCAGGTAAGTGCACTGGACACAATGTAGATATATTAACCAGGTAAGCACACTGGACACAATGTAGATATATTAACCAGGTAAGCACACTGAACACAATGTAGATATATTAATCAGGTAAGCACACGGGACACAATGTCGATATATTAACCAGGTAACCACACTGGACACAATGTAGATATATTAACCTGGTAAGCACTCTGGACACAATGTAGATATATTAACCAGGTAAGCACACTGGACACAATGTAGCTATATTAACCAGGTAAGTACACTGGACACAATGTAGATATATTAACCAGGTAAGCACACTGGACACAATGTTGATATATTAATCAGGTAATTGCACTGGACACAATGTAGATATATTAACCAGGTAAGCACACTGGACACAATGTTGATATATTAATCAGGTAAGTACACTGGACACAATGTTGATATATTAATCAGGTAATTGCACTGGACACAATGTAGATATATTAGTCAGGTAAGCGCACTTGACACAATGTGGATATATTAACCAGGTAAGCACACTGGACACAATGTAGATATATTAACCAGGTAAGCACACTGGACACAATGTAGATATATTAACCAGGTAAGCACACTGGACACAATGTTGATATATTAACCAGGCAAGTGCACTGGACACAATGTAAATATATTAATCAGGTAAGCACACTGGACACAGTGTAGATATATTAACCAGGTAAGCACACTGAACACAATGTAGATATATTAATCAGGTAATCACACTGGACACAATGTAGATATATTAATCAGGTAATCACACTGGACGCAATGTAGATATATTAACCAGGCAAGCATAGTAGACACAATTTTGTGAATGCCTATTGAAGGAAGTGTGGAACTGAGGCTCCATGTGTTTAAGTTGTTGGTAGCTCAGGTGGATGTAAAATATATAGCACCTATTAAAAGATTTGTGGAAGTTCTGAGAAGCCCTGGCCAAATTTCCTCTACCAGTAATAATTCCACCTGTACTCTCCCTTGAAAAGAGGCAATCAGCCTAGTGAGACTAAACCGGTCAACAAAGGATAGATAGGTAAATAAATAGATAAATATTCCTGTTTTAGGGGGAGCCTTAGACCATTGTCTAGTTAAGAAATTGGCAAAAGAATATATAAAAAGCAAACCTTTTACCCTGGATTACAGGTAGCTCAGAGCTTTAATCCTCTGTACTAGGTAAACTGTGGTCTTAGGTTTAGAAGTCACTTACAGATTCATTTGATAATTCTTTTTATTGTTAGAAGTCATAGAGGTCTGTGAAGTTCTAAGATGGGAGAACAACATATTCAAAGTAAAAGAGAAATGGACAGTTTTAGTTCAGAAGAAAAGAATATAAATACAGAGATACAGGGTGTAGGAATGTCATGCTGTTGGCTTACTAGAATACAGACTCTCATTAATTTGAAGAAAGTGCTCTTATAGTTGAATATTTAGACTACAATCAATCTTCTAATGGTCTAACATGAGGAGAGACCTTATTGTAGTTTATGCAGAAGAATACACATAGAACTTTATCACCCATTTTTGCTTGAACTTTATGAATAAGAAGATGCTTTTGATCTGTGGCGCTTAGTTCCCAGCTGGCCCTGTGTCATGTTTAGAGGTTAGATAATATTACTTTATTTGCCACACGTGATGTTGCCGTCATCTTATCTTCTCATGTCAGATTGTGGCTGTGGGAGTGTGTGTTGGGGGGAGTAGATTCTAATATAATGCTGCACCTAGAAGCAGCAGCAGGTGACCCCACCCGTGAATATATTAAAGAGTCACCAGGAGACTGCAGCTGCAGGTGACCCCCCATGAATATATTAAGGAGTCACCAGGAGACTGCAGCTGCAGGTGACCCCCCGTGAATATATTAAGGAGTCACCAGGGGATTTTTGCTTGAATCAGACAAAAGAACAGAAAGGCAAATGCGCAGTTCTTGTAATGGCATCACTTTCTTCTTACAGTTTAAGATATTCCAAACATATGGAGGTTTACCCAACATGACATGAAAGGTCACATCGGTACTTTGCTCTTTGTTACTGGTCATTCAGCTCCCTCTTTTTCTCTTTTTGGCTTCCTCCTTCTTGTCTTTACAGGCCATTATTCATGCTCTTTTTATGTCTTTATGACCTCTGTTCTGCCTTTCCTCTAATTATTTTATTTACATCAACTTTCTCTTTTCCTTTCAGTGCTAGTGCTCATTTTGCCAACATTTCTTATTCTCTTTCCTTCTGACCCTGTCTGTCCCTCAGTTCAAGCTTCAATCTCTTCCTGTAGTCCTTCGCTCATCACCTCTAACTCTCGGTTATTAAACTGCTCTTCCTAGTGCCCGTTCCTTCTCTCTTCTCATATCACCTCACTCTCCCAGAGTCACGTTCTCCTTGCTCCCCCCTCCCCTTCCTTACCCTCTGTACTCTTACCCTCCAACCTGTCTGTCCTTTCCTTTGTCCCGAAATGCCTTTAATTCTCTTGTTGATGTTGGACTTGTGCATGGACCAGAAATATGTGTAAAAAGGAACATTCATTACTTTTGTATATTAATTGTATGTTTGTTTATTAGTGTGAATCACTGGTATGGTCTAATGTTCTATTTGCTCTGTTTTACTTTTATATCTGCACTTATAACAGGTTTTATTATTCTAACTACAATAATAATTATTGTTATAATAAAGAGAAATATGCAACTTATTTTCTGGGACTGTACCAAAAACGTACTTGGCTGAGTAGAAATTCGCTGGTGAAATAAGTAAATAAACAAACAAACAACTTGATTTTTAAAGTGTTGAGTCTAGAGGTTTCTGGATGTGAACATTCGGTATAATCCTAAGCAGCTAGAAGGGTCTACAAGAATCTGACCTGTGGACACAAAGGAAGCATTCCTGTCAGTGATACTGAGAACTCAGGTTTCATTTGCAGTCCAGGTGACTGAGGGCCAGTTTGAAAAAGGATGAGTGCCCTAAGGCTGTCTCGTTTTTTTTCTTTTTTCTTTGTGTTTATTTATTTTATTTTACATTTGTTGACCGGGCTAGTCTAGCTGGATATATGTCCATTTTCAGTAGAGGCCCGGGGAGAAAAGCTCCACATAGAAAACTAACAGTTACAGTACATGAAAACGTTAATTACAAGAATATTATGAGATGATTACATGTGTTCTAAGGTAACAAAACATATAACAAAAAAACAAAATTTTTTTTTTTTTTGTGTTGTTTTGCTTATTTGGTTTTCATAGCCACAGGTCCTGTTTTCAATAGAGACTGGAGGAGAAAATTGCAGGTAAACATTTACACAAATTAGATTTGAGTTAAAGATTATCTTAGGACTGTTGATAGAGATAGGAAGGTATGCCCTAGGTATCCCACTGACACTCTGGCAAGTTATTGACTAATTTGTGATAACCTCACCCAATTGAGTGAAAACTGAATGTAATCAGCATTCAGATCTAGAAAAAAATATGAAAAGAATGTTTCTGAAGGGGCCAAGGCCCTCTGCCCCCCCCCCCAGATAATACTCATCTTTTTTTTGGGGGGGGGTTATATTAATTTATAGAATTACCATACCATCAAACAGAAACATTGAGATGAGAACACTGAATCTTAAAAACATTGCAAAACCTAACTATCACAATCTACATCATAGAAGGGAAGACGGCCTGTCTTCTTTTCGATGTTGTGGATTGCAATACTTACATCTTGCAATGTTTTTAAATTTTGATGTTCTCATCTTGACTTTCCTGGATTCGATGAAACAGTGATTTGATAAACTAATTTAAACCCTTTTTTTCTAATCCTCCTAATACTAATGCAAGTCTGCTTCTTCATAATAGCTTAGATTATCTCAAATTCTGTTTAATTTAAAATTACAACTGACAGGCAAATTAGTTATTACAGATACTAGAGATGTCATACAATCCTGAATTTTACATTACTTGCCCCAAAATATTGTGCTAGGTAGCCATATTTTTTGTGAACCACTTACCTGTATCTATAACCTCACATTTACTACAAAAATTGCTTCCACTTTTAATTGTGCAATAATTATCCCATTAGCAAAGATTCCTTCAATCTCCTGTGCCCAAAAATTTCAGCCTAAAGCTATTAGCTAAAATATTTCTCCTCTTGCAAAAATTCTTGAAAAGTTTGTGTATAAACAGACTTTGGAATATATATGTAGAAAAGCAACATACTAGAAAAACAGCATCATTTTTGGTCCAGTTATATCATTGTAACTGTTCTTTGTCTTAACAGAGCAATTATATAGCGATATGGACAATGGTAAACTGATGGCTGCAACTGATTTCGATTTCAGAAAGGTGTCTGATACTATGAGCCACACATTACTTACATGAATTGTAGCTTCTCAGATAAATTATCCCAGTGGTTTATAACTATCTTTCCAGCAGACCTTTTAAAGCCATCAGACATAAGTATGCAACTGAAACACTTAATACATCAAAACGTTTCTGTCTGGGACCAGTACTTGGATCTCTTCTTTTATTTTTATGAATAATCTCCTTGGGACTATGACGCCTGCAATGTAATTTATATGCAGACCATTTCAAACCCTTACTAACTCCTTATGAGATGACTTCATTTTAATATGCAACTGAATAACTATAGATAGCTTAATAGTTAATACACAAAATGTGCAGTTTTGTTGTTTGCCACTGTTGCTGTGGCTGCCCTGATGGGATATCACCACTGCAGGTAAAGCAGCGATAATATCTGGGCCTTTTATTCTTTACCTCTATACCTAAACCCATGTATACAAAGTTCTAAAATAATTAGAAAAAAAACAAGCTACGCATTTTCTCATTTACCAAGTACTGAAGGAGCAATGGGTATAGTCGATAATGTAGCTGCAGACTGGAATATGGACTACCTTGGCTCATACCTCTTTCTCCACAAAATACTTATTCATTGCAGGTAACCTAAAATAAAATTCAAAATGTTATTAATTTCTCTCTCTCTCTCCCCTTCATTAAACATCATTAATACATTATTTAGGAAATAGATAGTTGCCCAATACTGCTTTCAGCTACATTAATAGAGTCATAGGTCTATACCAGGCTAACGGCCACTGCAGCCTTCATAACATAGACTAGCTTTATAGGTTCATAGGTTCATACTAGGCTATCTGCCCTAGGGCATTTATAAGCCTAGCCAGAGTGTGTGTGGCTTTCACCACCCCTTAGGATGAGAATACTATACCCATTAGTTTGCTGTGCCTCTGTCCAGCAGTGACACAGAGATGATTCCTGGGGTAAACCTACGATCTCCCATCCACTCGTCAAGATTTCTCTTGAACAGAGTCAGTGAGGGGCTCTGCCTCACATGGACTGGGATTCTGTTCCATAGTGTAGGGAGTCTCTGGGTGATGAATCTGTCTCTCCAGCACGTCCTATTTATATCCGTGTTGAGGTTTAAGTCTCTTGCTCTCGTGGCTCTGGTGGATTTGGATTTTTTGAGGTGGAGCATGTCCATTAATTCGGGTTGGACATGGCCTTGTATGTCAGGCACAGATCACCTCTGAGCAGACGGTATGCGACTGAATAGAGCTGGAGTTTCTTCAGTCGGGCAGCGATGACATATGTTTGAGCCCTTTATCCTTTTGGTGAGGAACTTTTGGGGTCTTTCCAACTGCTGCAGGTGTCGGGTAAGGTACATTCCGAATGGGGCGTTGTACTCAATCATTGGTCTGATAAGTGAAGAGTACAGGGGTACAATGACCTCTCCTGATCTGGATGTGAATCCCTTCATGATCAGGTGGGCAATGTAGAAGGTCTTCCTAACCACTTTGGCAATGTGAGTGTCAAAAGAGAGGTTACTGTCAACTTGGGTCCCCAGGTCCCTGATAACTTCTTCCGTGTTTAATGGATTACCACCTATGTGGTAATTAGGGGTTACCTTGTTTTTCCCAAAGGGTATGACTATACATTTTTTGGCATTTAGCTTAAGGCCATGGCTCTGGCACCAGTTATCCATTTCTATGAGACCTCTCTGGAAGATGTCTGTGTCTGATGGAGTGTCAATTATGGTGTTAAATTCCTTTGCATTGAAACTTTTACAAAGCAAGAATTGCCTGCCCACCATGTCAAAATAAATTTATTTTTTAAAAATGTCTCATACTCACTGCAACATAGCTGAGTTACTGTGGCCTCCTTTTGTTCTTATCAGTACTGAAAAAGCTTTCTGTAATATAGGCCTTGTACCCTGGAACAACCTATCATAGGCCATGAGACAAACTGACACCTGTACTACACATATACAAATCATTAGAAGTATTGTTAACGAATGAGAATATATTCAAGTGTTATAAGGGCAACATTTAGTTTTCTCATTTCCATACATGTAACAACAATCTCTTTGCACAGCCTGTCTGTTATATTGTATACATGTTTTTCTAAATATCCCATACATTCTTATATATGTTTCTGACTGCTGGAAATGATTTTTGTCGGTTATTATAATATTTTGTCATTCCTTTTGTGTACACTAAGTGCTTATTTTATTCTGTTACATTAATTTCAATGTATTTTTCTTTGTGGGTCAGGTTGTAAATGAAAGGGCATTCCTGAACCAGCCCACCTACCCACTTAATAAAGTTAATAAGGAATATCTAGACTTTATAAATGCCAATGCACTTGACCAAATAGTTCTCATGTCCAGCAGAGGCGGTAATCTGCTTGATGTTGTTCTAGCAAATGTTTCCGTTAATTATACATCCTTGTTTGTTGCCTCTTCCTTAGTCAGATCGGTGCAGCTCACTCTGATCTTTTTCCAGGAAACCTGCCTTCCTTCTACTAATTCATAGGTTCTTCATAGATCCATATTGCGCTAACTGCCCTTGTGAGCCTGAAAACCTGCCTTCCTTCTACTAATTCATAGGTTCTTCAAAGATCCATATTACGCTAACTGCCCTTGCGAGCCATTGTAAGCCTAGCCAGTTATCCCTTGTGAGACTCAAACTGTGCACCTTGTGTTTGTAAGGCAAACACCTTAACCATTAGGCCACCCTCCTCTATACTCAGTGCTACTTACTATGTACTTATATTAGTCATAATAACAAATGCTGTAGGCCCCCAACAATTCTTGCACCTGACCCTGTTGCCCACACTGGAATTTTACTCCCTCTTGGATAGATGTACTAAAGCATTCGTATCAGTCCGACATAAGCATTATGACACATTTAAAGCTAAACCTATATACCACATCAACAAACTGGATAAGAAAAAGAAAAAAATCTACAACCCACCAGTAAAAGTTATCTACTTCACTATTTTAAAATGGATTTAAAACTGGTAAGTAATTCTCTCAACTTACCATTAGGAAATATAAGGACAACCATGAACTTGGTGCTGCAACTAATTCAAAAGACAACCATTAGTCCTTGTTCAGCTATATTGGGAAGCTTATACGTAACTACCAATTCCGTGCTGAACTTATTTCTAATGGTAGCTCCTTCGAATCTGAGGACATTGTTAATATTTTTGAGAAAAATTCTCTTCCAGTTTCAATGTGCTCACCCGACCATTGGTCTGTATTCCCGCTCACACCTCTTCTGCTAACATTACTTTGGACTAAGTGCTTTTAAACTTTCCAGAATTAAAACACCAGCTTAGTGGGTCCTGACATTGTTTCTACATGTCTCCTGAGAAGAATAAAATCATATTTAGCAAAACTCTTGCATCATCTCTTCAACCCAAGTCTCTCCACTGGTTACATCCCTAAAGTGTGGAGAATAAATGTGGTGGTCTTGAATATAGACGGTCCTTCTACCGATCCCAGGAAATTGCAAGTCTATTAGTATCACTAATTTATGTGCAAGGATACGCAGCATGTCATGGCTGAATTAATGAAGAGCAATACATTGACCTCATATCTGTGGACACACCAATATGGCTTTGTAAAAGGCAAATCATGCTTGCTCAGCCTGGTTTAGTTCTTCAAAAGGGTTATTATGGTCATGGATAAGGGGCATACAGTTCCTGATGACTACATGGAACTTGCCCAGACCTTTGACATTATCCACCATTCTGAGCTACTGACAAACTGTCCACCTCAATGTACATTAACCCACACATGGTTCACTGAACGGGTAACTGACTATTTAACCACAAGGGTGAAGCCAGAAAACTCCATTTTGTACTTACAAACCGTTTTGACTGCCCTCCAGTCCACTAGGCATTTAAAAAATGGATGCATTTTAAAATGTTGTGTCTCTAGCACTTAATAAATGCAGGGCCGGCCTTTGGTCAATTGGTGCCTTAGGCAAAAGGGCTCCACAGCATGCCCCAGTGCCCCCCATCCTGATTTATCTACACACCCAGATTGCTTTTTTACACAAAAAATAAACAGATAAATACTGGAAAAGTAGCCCTGCTAGAGTAGTGTCCTAGGCAGCTGCCTAGTTTGCCTATGCCTAAGGCCAGCTATAAATAAATGTACACATAATTTCAGATTAGCGATCCTCTTTGTTAGCAAGTTATGTACCTGTTGTTAAAAGCATCACTTCTGACAGTTGTAGACATAATATAGCTTGAAAAGAATCCAATGTTTCTGAATGATACAAAGAACAATGTTTCTGAGTGATACAAAGAACAATGTTTCTGAGTGATACAAAGAACAATGTTTCTGAGTGATACAAAGAACAATGTTTCTGAATGATACAAAGAACAATGTTTCTGAATGATACAAAGAACAATGTTTCTGAGTGATACAAAGAACAATGTTTCTGAATGATACAAAGAACAATGTTTCTGAATGATACAAAGAACAATGTTTCTGAATGATACAAAGAACAATGTGCTCTGTAGAGTACAAGGAGTGTGCCTGGCTACACCCTTGTCTGACAGAATCCATGTGTTAAGGTCTGAGATATTTGCTCTAGACGGAAAAGTGCCACCAGTGGTGGGTCTATATTAGAACATCGACGTTTCATAACTTTGAATGTTCTAATATCGAACCCTATTCAACGAAAGCTGAAAACATTGAACATACAGAACAGCGAATTTTTTCCTAGGGAAAAAATTTGCTGTTCCAAAACACATACACACAACACAAACACACAACACAAGCACACCAAACAAACAGCAATCCACACACATACACCTAAAATCTTACACCTAACCCTACACTAAACTATACAAACACCACTAACTATCCACTTGCCTTAACCCAAACCTTAACCCTAAGGTCCGTCACTATCTCACAGTCACCTCACACGTGCCCTAACCCTAACCACCTACCCGCCCTAACCCTCACGTCCACACAATCAGACACTTACTTGACCCACACCCTAACCCTAACTCACCTAACCCGCCCTAACCCTCACGTCCACACAATCGCACACATGCCTCACCCGCACCCTAACCTTAACTCACCTAACCTGCCCTAACCCTCACGTCCACACAATCGCACACATACCTAACCCACACCCTAACCCTAACAAACCTAACCCGCACTCTATCGCACACTTACCTGAACCCGACCTGTAACTTTCCACCACAGCGCTGAAAATACCGAAGCAACAGAAACAGACAACCAAATTCTTTCCTTAGGAAAAAATTTGGTTTTCTGTTGCTTCGATATTTTCAGCTTTTGTTGAATAGGGTTTGATATTAGAACATTCAAAGTTTTGAAACTTCGATGTTCTAATACAGACCCACCAGTGGTCACTCCTCTTTGGCATATATTTCTCTGGCATAAAAAGTGATGTCGGCGGACTCTGGGTAAGCAAGTTTTCTGATGATTACATACTGTGGATGAATATCAAATCCCACACTGATATATAAAGTCTCTGACAAGGGCTGGACCTGAAAAATACGAGATGTATTTATAGTGTGCTTCTCTCAATGCTAAGAAATGAAACATAAGTCTGCTTTGGTAAATCTACCATCACTAGTGCTTACTATATAGTTCATGTTCCATGTAAATCTTACAATCCCCAGGGACTTGGATACTGTGTCTCTGTGGTGGTTAGACGATCCTTCTACCTTATTGTTCATGGTATCTCCTGATCCAAAGAATTTGTTGTCCCACTTTATTCCTCCTTTATTAAGCCAGCAATTTATTATACTGCCGCTTTATCATGCTAATCACTGAGCACCTAAACTAACTCAAGAAACCACAACACAATACAATGTTAGATCTCAATAACCTTAGGTACTCTAAAAGCCCCGTCCTTCCCCTGAGTGTTCCATTTACTATGAGAGGTCATTTGAACTCCTGCACCTAAAAATAACCAGGTAAAACAAACACCTGCTCTAGAAACCTAAACTTATACACCCACATCAACAACACCTGACAACATGACAGGTACCTACACCACATATTTCACATTTCTGAAAGTGGCTGCCTTTACATGTCTAGAGGCATAATTCTGCAGTAGCCCTTAAAAGCATCCTGGATGCCTGGATGGGTGATGACAAATCTTCATGTAACATATGTTGGGAAGATGTTACTAATGGACACTGTACTGTAGTTGGTCTACTTATGTGACCTTGATCGCTCACACATATTTCACTCCCTTCCTCTCGCTCGTGTTGCTAATTAATTTAGGCCTGTTTCCCTGTCTGTAACAAGTACCATGCAAATAACAAATGTACTGCAGTAGCTCTGCTTAGCTGTTGTTAATGTTCAATGTATTTTATTTCTTTTCTCTTTTGCTGTAATAGTTAGGACATTTTGTCTTCTTTTAACTGACAGTTGTTTGTGTTGTTTTATTAGACTTGTACTCCTCTCTTACTGTAACCTTTTGTAAACATAGTGTATGTATTTTGTGTGAAGGTTTTCTTCCCTAGGTCTCCCCTGAAAATGGGCCTTGTGCCCAGTGAGACTATCCCCGTAAACAAATGCTAATAAAAAAACGATAACTGGATAGGAAATAGAAAATACACCCCTGGGATTCCACCTGTGTCCCTGCTGGACAGGAGCTTTGTGTGCTGACATGTCTAAACATGACCTAAACTCTTGGCTAGGCTTATAAGGGCCTCAGGGTCAATAGCCTAGTAACTTCCTATGATCCTATGGGGTCTATATTATGAGATTGAAAAGACCGGAGAGCGAATGGCTTAAACATCGAAAATGCTGTACTTTGAAGTTGCTCTTGTGGGGGGCTGTGCCTCCCCCCCCTCTAATTATATACACCAATGCCGAGATCACACTACAGTGAAGAAAGGGCAATTTTTTTGATCTTCACTGTACCGCGATCTCACAAAAAACACATCGACGAACGGCATTTCTGGAGTTAAAGCAGTACGATCTTCAGCGTCTTCAATTTCGTGATAGGAACCCGATCCTATGATCTACTTAAGAAGGAAACAAGGGATATTGTTAGTCGTCTCCCAGTACTGGGGGATGTGGCTGATTATTTTGAGTCTCCTGGTTATACGGTTCGTAAGAAGCTATGAACCTATAAATCAATCAACCAAGCAATCAGTCAATCAATTAATGTGTACAAGTTAGCTCAGGGGCAGGAATACTAGAAAGCAGCCATGCAGACAAATAAAGATACAAGAGTGCTACTTTATTCGGAGTGATGCTGTGCCCCTGGTAAAAATCATGCATGTTATGAGAAACAAAACAATGAAAAAAAGCTCTAACAGTGTTTCCTTCACTGAGTACACTCACACACAAATGGAAAACAGTACAGAGAAAGCGAGAGAGAGAGAGAGAGAGAGAGAGAGAGAGAGAGAGAAACCTTGATATGCAGGTAAACATCCTAAATCTTGTGCAGGAGCTCATGAGTAAGGATGAAATGCTTTTGAAATGATGAAACTATACAGCACTTGTACCTTAAAAGGGTAGTAAGTGTTGTTTACTATTTCTGTGCATTTATAGTACATTAATTTAGAAGTTATAACCAGATATTTGGGAGAAATACTTCACAGGGGCTTAACTGCCAGAACATTTGGCTTGTGATGCAAAAAAAAAAGAAAAAAGTCACTTTGTCAGGTAGACTGGTCATAGGAATACATACCAATGAAATCTTAATTACTTGTAAATGCTGTTTGTAGTCCTTGCTCTTTTTGCATTCTTAATGAGATAGCAAGGCTGGAGCCTCAGAAATTAATGGTCTAACACCTCTGATATTTGAGCTCTGCACTTTGAATTGTGACTCAGTTTTCCCTTTTATTTATTTATTTTTTTACAAACTGGACTTTTTCTCCTTTGTAGTATCTGGTAGTAAACTTACTATATGGCATCAAATAAAATGAAACAGTGATAGTGGAGGAGACCCTCAATTCTTATGAGCAAGCTTTTCACTGATACTACAATTTGTTCTGAAATAAAAGTGGCTACAAAGGAAACAAAGAGCTGTAATCCTTGTAATCAGCCCCTATGAATTTGAAAACAAGCAGCAAGTATATACAAATTGTTTGTTTACCCCTGGGAGAGCAGTCCGTGCCATTATGTCTGCTCCCACCATTATTGTTATCTGTTTACTGCAGTCGGCTACCGACTGTGACGAGACGACAGATGTCAGCACACATCAATTATGTCTGAGTGATGCCTGTTAAGTGATCCCAGCACAGTCTGCTAAAACAAAGGGACAAGTAGCTACTTGCATGATGCAGTCAATGAAAGCTGCCACAGTACATGACAGCTACCCTCACCACAAAAAAAGGTATCCCTCCATCTCTGGCTTTCATCACACTCACAGACAACAATAATAATAAAAGTAATAATCACATCGCAGTGCCTACTCAGACACCCATCTGGGATTAATGAAAAAACATAAGATACAGCCAGATATAGGTTGCCATATTCTACCTGCACTCTGCTTAGTCATTTTTATATGTTACCTAACAAAACCTCCCCTAAGCACATAAAGATCTGCAACAGAATTCTGGGCAAGTCACCAGACAGTGTTCCACAGTCACCCATGAAAACGGCACATCTGTCCAATGCCCTTACCTGGTTAACAAATAAAGTAAAATAAAAATAATAGAACCCTTCTGTTCGTGAATTCTAACATAATAATTCTGACATTGCAAATACGTATTTAATAACTGATTTACATGCCTATTTTTTTAAGTTCACCTCAAAATTTGTGTTTTTGTTTCTGAATGTTGAAATTAAAGTGTGTTTGCCATTTTGGCTCACGGAATTACTGAAAAGGGGTGTTCTGATCAGTTCACCTACCCAATATATATATATATATATATATATATATATATATATATATATATATATATATATATATCTATAGGTTCATAGGTAGGTACTAGGCTATCAGCCCTAGGGCCTATACAAGCCTAGCCAAAAAGGTACCCTGGCTTTCGCCACCCAAGAAAATTATTTTCCTCTGCCCCCTGTCCAGCAGAGCCACAGAGGTGATCCCTGGGGTGAATTTCCGATTTCCCATCCAGTCATCAAGATTTGTCTTGAAGAGTGCTAATGAGGAGCTTGGTTTGATATAGATAGGTAGTTTGTTCCAGAGTATGGGAAGTCTCTGGGACAGGAATCTATCCCTCCAGCATGTTCTATTTATTGTGGTGACAAGGTTTAGGTCCCTAGAGCATATAGCTCGGAGGGACTTGGATTTCTTTAAGTAGAGCATGTCCAACAGCTCTGGGTTTGACATAGCTTTGTATGTTAGGCAGACATCATCTCTGAGTAGGCGATATGTGACGGAGTAAGGCTGGAGTTTGTTGAGATGGTCTGCATTGGGCATCTGTTTGAGGCCAGTAATCCTCTTTGTGAGGTATTTCTGTGGTCTTTCCAGTTGTTGTAGATGTCTTGTGAGGTACATACCAAAAGGGGCATTGTACTCTATAATGGGTCTAATGACTGACGAGTAGAGGGGAACAATGACCTCTTTCTTCTTGGATGAGAAACCTTTTGTGATGAGGTGTGCCACATAGACGGATTTCCTGACTACTGTGGCGATATGATTATCAAAGGAGAGACTACTGTCCACCTGTGTCCCAAGGTCTCTTATCACACTTTCAGTGTTAAGTAGACTACCACCTATGTGGTAGCTCATAGGTTCATAGGTTCATAGGTTGATGCTAGGCTATCTGCCCTAGGGCATTTATAAGCCAAGCCAGAGTGTGTTTGGCTTTCGCCACCCTTTTAGATTAGTTGACTGTGCCTCTGTATAGTAGGTCACAGAAGGTAGCCCTTTTAAGGTTAGTTTACTGTACCTCTATCAAGCAGGGACACAGAAGAGATCCCAGGGGTAAACTTACGATCTCCCATCCACCCATCAAGATTTCTCTTGAAGAGGGTTAGTGAGGGGCTCTGCCTAACATGGATTGGGATTTTGTTCCAGAGTGAGGGGAGCCTCTGGGATATGAATCTGCCCCTCCAGCATGTCCTATTTATTTCTGTGCTGAGGTTCAAGTCCCTGGAGCATGTAGCTCTAAGGGATTTGGATTTCCTGAGGTGAAGCATGTCCATTAGTTATGGGTTGGACATGGCTTTATACGTCAGACACAGATCACCTCTGAGTAGGCTACATGGGTACAGAGTTTTTACCAAAGGGTATGACAATGCACTTTTTGGCATTGAGCTTGAGGCCATGACTTTGTCACCAAGCATCTGTCTCAGTGAGGCCCTTTTGTAGGATGTCCACATCGTTAGGAGTTTCAATTATGGCTCCTAGCATGCAGTCATCTGCGAACTTCATTAGCCAAATACCTTTTGTGTTAGCCTGTACTTCAGAAAAGTAGATACCAAACAGAAGAGGACCCAGGACTGAACCCTGTGGTACTCCACTTGTCACTGGTCTGAAGTCAAATTTGGAGTCTGCTACTTTCACAGTGTGGATTCTTTCAGTGAGCCAGCTGGGAACCCATCTTGTGACATAGGGATTTATACCTAGTTTGGTGAGTTTATCTATAATTCCAGAATGGGGGATGGTGTCAAAAGCCTTGGCGAGATCTAGATAGGCTGTGTGAACCACCTTACCCTTGTTCACAGCTTTGGTGACTGCTTCAAAGAAGTCAATCAGGTTTAGGAGACATGATCTGCCTTTTACAAACCAGAACTGGGTAGGGTCCAGAGTTTGTCTTTGTTTATAAGTTCCATAATGATACATTCCATGGCCTTGCAGACCAGGCTCATTAGGTTAATGGGGCAGTAGTTCCCAGTGTCCATGATGGCTCCCCCTTTGTGGAGTGGGATAACCATCACTGTGCACCATTCAGTGGGCACAAAGCCTGAGGTGAGGCTATGATTGAACATGGTGCTTAGGTGGGGTGCCAGTTCATTCTGTAGTTCATGTAGAATGCAGCCTGGGATGTTGTCAGGTCCCATGGATGCTGTGTTCTTGGCTTTGGAGAGTGTGGTTTTTACCTGTGCAGCCGTGATTACAGGAACTTTGTATTCTTCTGCTATGGAGATGGGCTCTTTAGGGGGTAAGGGGGGGGTAAAGTTAGCACTGAACCTATCTGCCAGGATGTTGGCAATATCAGTTGGTTCTGTATATTTAGTGCCTTTGTGCTGTAACTCAGAGCAGATATGAGTGTTGCCATTGAGATTCTTGACATAGCTATAGAATGCTTTGTGGATGTCTTTAGAATCAGTGGCGATTTTGTTTTCATAACTAGCTTTGGAGGATTTTATGAGGGATCTCAGCTTCTTACTGAGGCTGACCAGGGAGTTCTTCCAGTCATGGGATTTTACTCTTTTTTGCAACAGTTTCTTTCTTCTGTTGTAGAGTTTGTTTATTGCAGGGGACCACCAGATTGGCTTCCTTTTTTTGGAGGATACCATCTTGGTTCTGTTAGGGATAGCACAATCCATGCACTCATGTAAGTGCTTATAAAATGCATTTGTGTAGGATTCAGCAGTCGTACCTCTATTGTCCATCTGCATGGGTGTTGTGAAGTTTGCCACTTCTGTCTTAAGAAGCGTGAAGTTGGCTTTGGAGACATTTTTTACGGTGGTTTCCCTAATGGGGGTGAGGGCGGGATGTGGATGTCTAGGCTGATTAGCTTGTGGTCGGATCTGACCAACGAGGAATTGACCTCTGGTGTGGAACACCAGTCACCCATGTTGGTAATAACCAGGTCTAGGATATTGCTGCCCCTGTTGGGGGTGTGGATAACTTGATTCAAGCCGTTGGAATTTATGAATTAAAGAAAACTTTGAGCAAAAGAGTTGGTACATGAGTAGTTTTCCCAGTTAATGGTGGGGTACTTGAAATCGCCCATTATTAGGGTGTTGTGTTGTACCCTAATATTTTCCAGTGTATCAAGAAATGAGGAGTTGGAATCCTGGGGAATGGTGGGGGATCTGTAGCAAGTTACAATTTGGATTGCGGTCTTGCCCAGAGTTAGTTGCACTTGGATAATCTCGGATGCATTATGCTGAGCAACTAGCCTGGAGGTGTAGATATCCTTTATGAATATGGACACACCTCCACCTTTAGTGTTTCGGTCCAGGTTAGGTGGCCAAAAGATGTGGTATGAATTATAGCCTGGTAATGCAGGAGTGCTCGCTGGAGCATTGAACCAGGTCTCAGTCACTGCACAGATGTTGATGTTCTCCATTTTAAGGAGTGCCTCAAGTGAGTACATTTTGAGGTTTAGACTTCTAGCATTGAGTAGCATTACCCTCAGATTTTGCTTGCTTGTACCTGTTACGGTGGTGAATTTGTCATTTGAACCTTGCCTAAAAAAGGCGCTATAGGAGTGGCAAGAGCCTTATATGTATACATATATATATATATATATATATATATATATATATATATATATTCGTTTTATTTATTTGTAGTTTGTTAACCAGGAAAGTCCATTGGGCCAAAATGAGCCTATTTTCAATGGAGGCCCGGGGAGAAAATCTCCATATACAATTATTACAAAGCTAATATCAACAAAGTTAACAAGTACAATACAATTTTCAGAAACTACTGTGTGTGTGTGTGTGTGTGTGTGTGTGTGTGTGTGTGTGTGTGTGTGTGTGTGCACGTGTGTGTGTGCGTGTGTGTGTGTTTGCATGTATGTGTGTATATATATATATATATATATATATATATATATATATATATATATATATATATATATATATATATATATATATATACATATATATATATATATATATATATATATATATATATATAAAATACAAACATAAATAAATAAACAGGCAGCATGACTGGATATCTTTTAGTTACTTGCCATTTATTTCAACTTCTTTGCTGAAGAATTTTGGACAAAGCCAGAAATGATTAGGGGATAAGGGTCCAAAATCAGGGACAGTTTTTAAATACTGATTCATTTTTACTTTTCTCCACTGTCATGTAACCTCAGCTTAGGTACATATAAGTTCAGTCTTACACTAACATTTGATAAAAGTGGTTTTATAGGATCATAGGAAGTTACTAGGCTATTGGCCCTGAGGTCCTTATAAGCATAGCCAAGGGTTTACCTTATATATAGCTAAGTCAGAACCTGATGCCCCAGCCCAGCAGGGACACAGGTGGAATCCCAGGAGTATAGTTTCTGTTTCCCATCCAGTTATCCAGGTTGCACTTAAAAACAAATAATGAGGTACTCTGCTTGACATGGAGAGGGAGTCTATTCCGCAGATGGAGGAGTCTCTGGGACACAAATCTGTCCCACCAACAATCCCTATTGATGTCACAGACCAGGTTGAGGTCACGCATGCAAGTTACTCGAGCGGAGTTTGAGTTACAGATATGCAGCAGTCCCATCAAGGCAAGGTCTGAGATTGCTTTGTATGCCAGACAGACGTCACCTCTGAGGAGTCTGTATGAAACTGAGTAGAGGGACAGGGCTTGTAGCCTATCTGTGTATGGTAGAAGTTTGAGGCCCTGGATTCTCCTGCTGTGGAACCTCTGTGCTCTCTCCAGCTGCTGTATGTACTTTGTGAGGTACACGTCGAAAGGTGCATTGTACTCAATAATGGGCCTTGTAACAGAAGAATATAGGAATATTATGACCTTCCTGTCCCTGGATGAAATACCCTTACTTATAAGGTGGGTCATGTAGAAAGCTTTCCTTACAACGGAAGCAACATGGTGGTCAAAAGTCAGGTTGCTATCAACCTGGATGTTCAAATCCCTCACGACTGATTGTGTGCTTTTAAGATGTTGTTATTGAGTTCCTTCCTACTGGATGCAATGTACTACACCATGATAGACTGTCTAGAAAACGGGGAAGGGTAGTATTAATCTATAAAAATACCCTAAATATCACCACTATCAATCCACAAACTCCTCCTAGCTAAACTCAAACTTAGCGACAAAATGTCAGTCAACATTGTCATTTGCTAAATACCATCAGGTAACAACATCCCTAACCTAGAAACCTTCCTACAATGGACAAGTCAAAACCTGCCTCAGGAAACTATCATTTTCGGTGACTTTAATATAGATTGGAACATGTTCAGTTAGTAACCCCACAAACCATATCAACCTCTACAGTTTCTCACAAGTCATCCAATCAAGCACTAGACTAGGAAATGCAAAAATCAGAGACAGCCTCCTCAACTGGCTCTTAATAAATAAGACCAACATCTCTTACCAAGCAGGCGTCCTCCTGGACTCCCTCAGTGACCA
This sequence comes from Protopterus annectens, assembly GCF_019279795.1. Classification (NCBI taxonomy): domain Eukaryota; kingdom Metazoa; phylum Chordata; order Ceratodontiformes; family Protopteridae; genus Protopterus; species Protopterus annectens. The sequence goes on along the minus strand of NC_056745.1, from coordinate 1,489,683,752 downwards.
TCAACCCACCTTCCTACTAAAATTCAAAACCCAGGCCGACCCTACCCCAATATTACAAACAACCTGTAACACAAAAAACTTTGACCCCAACAAATTCAGACCCGAGCTAAAACACCATAACTGGATCGTACTAAAAGTACTACCGCTAGAAGAAGCCGTAATCTGTTTCAGTAACACTTTCCTAGAAATCTCCAGCCCAGACCACTAAACTCAAAATGAAAACAGGCCACTGGCTTAACAGAGAGACTAAAAATAGAATATCAGAAAGGAACAAAGCCTGGTATCACTGGAGAGCCACAAAATCCCAGACGCTAAGGAACAATTCCAAAAACTTAGGAATGAGACAAAAAAAGCAGTTCTGCTAGATAAAAAGAATTATTTACTACAGCTACAAAACAAGCATCACAACAACCCCAAGAAATTCTGGGCAGGAATAAATAAGCTACTCCACCCTGGCAGACCCTCTACCCCACCTCCAACCTCCATTAGTGAAATCACAAATATACAAGACACATTTAACAAATACTTCATAAAAACTATTTCTAATCTTGTTCAAAAACAGCCCACATCCACCACCACTAATTACCCAAAAACCTGTAGATAGACCCAAAACAATCTTCCAATTTCAACCCATCCCTACCAACTGTGTCAAAAGGTTGCTATCCAAACTTAAACCTACTACATTAGCAGATGATGGGATACCTGCTGAATACCTTCAGTTGGCTGCCAGTGAACTTGCCTTCCCTATATTCATCCTTCTAAACAGATCTATCTCAGAAATCTCAATCCCACCCATCTGGAAGACCTCCTATATTATCCCCCTCCATAAAGGCGGTACCTCCACCAACCTCACCACCTATCGCCCCATAGCCATGCTGCCTCCACTAGCTGAAGTACTTGAGAAACGTATACACCACCAACTTATGCCATACCTGCTTAACAAACAACTTCTTTCTCCTATACAACATGGATTTTGGCCTGCTCAAAGCACAACCACCTTACTGTCTCTCACAAACCTCATCAACCAAAACAAACACACAAGCAATCTAACTTCTGCCATATTTTTGGACCTATCAAAGGCCTTTGATATGGTCAACCATCTTAAACTAGTACAAGCCCTTACTAACCTTGGCCTTAGTAACCAAGCATTAGCTTGGTTTCAGAACTATCTGCAAGGAGACAGCAAGCAGTTTGGTGGGACAACAACCTATCTACACTGCTACCCATCAGCACAGATGTCCCACAAGGTTCCATTTTACATCCCCTCCTATTCTCTATTTTCATCAATAACCTCCACAGCATCTGTCAAGATGCAACAGTTATACAGTACGCTGACAACTCAACACTCGTGGTGTGTTCAGTCAATGAACCTCAGATATTCCTCACTATAACCCAAAAAGCTTTCTATACCACTGAAAACTGGTTTCTTTACAAAACTCTAATACTAAATCCCAAAAAAAAAAAAACAAACTGTTGTAATTTATACCTAACAAATCTACCACAATACCCAGCCCATTTAATATTGTGTCCAGGGATGGGACTGTCATCTCCTCTGACACTCACACTAAATTGCTAGGAGTGACCATTGATAATAACCTCAAATTTGATCAGCATATAAATCAAACCATTAAAAATATCCACAAAAATCTGGGCAGTCTATATAAAAATAAACCATTTCTGACACAACCTACTAGGATAACAATTGTTCAAACTCACCTCCTTTCCACATTATTTTATGCCTTACCCATTCTCACCAACTTACCCAGAACTGAAATTGCCAAACTCAACACTTGTTACAATCAAATTGCAAAATTTGCTACCAGTGCCCCCTACCAAGCCCACCACTGCCATCCCCTAAAACAATTTGTTTGGCTTGAATTCACTAATCTCCTAAACTATCATCAACTTTCTTTTGCCCACAATCTCCTACTACTCCCAGACAAAACTCCAGCTTTGGCAAATCTACTAGAACTACAAGCTAAAACTAGAAAACTTCACTCTAGTGACAGTCACCAAGACCAACAACACAGCCGTGGACTCCCTCTTCCCTAACTACATAGGCAAAATTTGGAACACCCTACCTACTGCTGTTACCTCAGCAGGCTCAAAGGTTACATTTTAAAGACTCCTGAAAGAACACTTAAAGCACACATGGATATGTACGTGTTCCACACCTGCCTGACCCCCCTTTTCCACCCTCTCCCCTTACACTTGGTCTCTGACTTCAGCTTCATCACCAAAAAAATGCAACTTGTCTAGCTTTCTTCCAGTTCCACCTCTAATTCTAAATCCTTAGTCAATACCCATATGTCACTGCTAGGGCACTCTGTTATCTATGCACTACACTTTTCCCTTTACACCTCTACTCTTACTCTGTACTTAAGCTACTTACGCCTCCTGCTTTTCTTACTTAGCCTGTTATCCAGTTTCCCATCTCTGTCTCTTCTCCTGCTACTATACTCTGTACTATGTTTAATCGTTGCTCTGTTTGTTGCTGTACTCCCTACTATGTCTAATCTTTGCTCTCTTTGTTGCTATACTCCCTACTGTGGCTAACGTGCTCACAAGTCAACTCTATAAAGCAAAAAATGCAACCCCCACTAACAATGTTCACCGTTATGTAATGTGTCAACCTAAAACTGTAAACAATGTGTTCAGTCTATGTAAATATGTTAAATCTTAAGCTTCAATGCTATGTTATTAGTCAATGTTAAGTTTGGTACTATATATGTCCTACTAACAGTGTTCACTATTATGTAATGCCTCAACCTAAAACTGTAAACGATGTGTTCAGTCTATGTAAATATGTTAAATCTTAAGCTTCAATGCTATGTTACTAGTCAATGTTAAGTTTGGTACTATCTATGTCCTACTAACAATGTTCACTATTATGTAATGCCTCAACCTAAAACTGAAAAAGATGCATTCAGTCTACATAAATATCTTAAATCTTAAGCTTCAATGCTATGTTACTAGCCAATGTTAAGTTTGGTACTATGTCCTACTAACAATGTTCACTATTATGTAATGTGTCTGCCTAAAACTGTAAACAGTGTGTTCAGTCTATGTTAATATGTTAAATCTTAAGCTTCAATGCTATGTTATTAGTCAATGTTAAGTTTGGTACTATCTATGTCCTACTAACAGTGTTCACTATTGTGTAATGCCTCAACCTAAAACTGTAAAAGATGTGTTCAGTCTATGTAAATATGTTAAATCTTAAGCTTCAATGCTATGTTACTAGTCAATGTTAAGTTTGGTACTATCTATGTCCTACTAACAATGTTCACTATTATGTAATGCCTCAACCTAAAACTGTAAACAGTGTGTTCAGTCTATGTAAATATGTTACATCTTAAGCTTCAATGCTATGTTACTAGTCAGTGTTAAGTTTGGTACTATCTATGTCCTACTAACAGTGTTCACTATTATGTAATGCCTCAACCTAAAACTGTAAACTGTATGTTCAGTCTATGTAAATATGTTAAATCTTAAGCTTCAATGCTATGTTACTAGTCAATGTTAAGTTTGGTACTATCTATGTCCTACTAACCATGTTCACTATTATGTAATGTGTCAGCCTAAAACTGTAAACGATATGTTCAGTCTATGTAAATATGTTAAATCTTAAGCTTCAGTACTATGTTACTAGTCAATGTTAAGTTTGGTACTATCTATGTCCTACTAACAGTGTTCACTATTTTGTAACGCCTCAACCTAAAACTGTAAACGGTGTGTTCAGTCTATGTAAATATGTTAAATCTTAAGCTTCAATGCTATGTTATTAGTCAATGTTAAGTATGGTACTATCTATGTCCTACTAACAGTGTTAATTATTATGTAATGTGTCAACCTAAAACTGTAAACGGTGTGTTCAGTCTATGTAAATATGTTACATCTTAAGCTTCAATGCTATGTTACTAGTCAATGTTAAGTTTGGTACTATCTATGTCCTACTAACAGTGTTCACTATTATGTAACGCCTCAACCTAAAACTGTAAACGGTGTGTTCAGTCTATGTAAATATGTTAAATCTTAAGCTTCAATGCTATGTTACTAGTCAATGTTAAGTTTGGTACTATCTATGTCCTACTAACAATGTTAAATATTATGTAATGTGTCAACCTAAAACTGTAAACGGTGTGCTCAGTCTATGTAAATATGTTAAATCTTAAGCTTCAGTGCTATGTTACTAGTCATTGTTAAGTTTGGTACTATCTATGTCCTACTAACAGTGTTCACTATTATGTAATGCCTCAACCTAAAACTGTAAACGGCGAGTTCAGTCTATGTAAATATGTTAAATCTTAAGCTTCAATGCTATGTTTAGTCAATGTTAAGTTTGGTACTATCTATGTCCTACTAACAATGTTCACTATTATGTAATGTGTCAACCTAAAACTGTAAACGATGTGTTCAGTCTATGTAAATATGTTAAATCTTAAGCTTCAATGCTATGTTACTAGTCAATGTTAAGTTTGGTACTATCTATGTCCTACTAACAATCTTCACTATTATGTAATGCCTCAACCTAAAACTGTAAACGGTGTGTTCAGTCTATGTAAATATGTTACATCTTAAGCTTCAATGCTATGTTACTAGTCAGTGTTAAGTTTGGTACTATCTATGTCCTACTAACAGTGTTAATTATTATGTAATGTGTCAACCTAAAACTGTAAACTGTGTGTTCAGTCTATGTAAATATGTTAAATCTTAAGCTTCAATGCTATGTTACTAGTCAATGTTAAGTTTGGTACTATGTCCTACTAACAATGTTCAGTATTATGTAATGTGTCAACCTAAAACTGTAAATGATGTGTTCAGTCTATGTAAATATGTTAAATCTTAAGCTTCAATGCTATGTTACTAGTCAATGTTAAGTTTGGTACTATCTATGTCCTACTAACAATGTTCACTATTATGTAATGTGTCAGCCTAAAACTGTAAACGGTGAGTTCAGTCTATGTAAATATGTTAAATCTTAAGCTTCAATGCTATGTTACTAGTCAATGTTAAGTTTGGTACTATCTATGTCCTACTAACAATGTTCAATATTATGTAATGTGTCAACCTAAAACTGTAAACAGTGTGTTCAGTCTATGTAAATATGTTAAATCTTAAGCTTCAATGCTATGTTACTAGTCAGTGTTAAGTTTGGTACTATCTATGTCCTACTAACAGTGTTCACTATTATGTAATGTGTCAATCTAAAACTGTAAACGGTGAGTTCAATCTATGTAAATATGTTAAATCTTAAGCTTCAATGCTATGTTACTAGTCAATGTTAAGTTTGGTACTATCTATGTCCTACTAACAGTGTTCACTATTATGTAATGTGTCAATCTAAAACTGTAAACGGTGAGTTCAGTCTATGTAAATATGTTAAATCTTAAGCTTCAATGCTATGTTACTAGTCAATGTTAAGTTTGGTACTATCTATGCCCTACTAACAATGTTCACTATTTATTTATTATTTTATTTTTGTTTTGTTGGGGGGAAAATCAATGGATACATGTTCATTTTCAGCAGGAGGGAGGGGAGAAACACATTTAACAGTTTTTGGCATTGTTGTTAAGATAAAAACTGATATTAAATTAAACAACAATAATAGAATTATAAAAAAAGAGAAGCTATTATGTAAAGCCTCAACCTAAAACTGTAAACGGTGAGTTCAGTCTATGTAAATATGTTAAATCTTAAGCTTCAATGCTATGTTACTAGTCAATGTTAAGTTTGGTACTATCTATGTCCTACTAACAATGTTCAATATTATGTAATGTGTCAACCTAAAACTGTAAATGATGTGTTCAGTCTATGTAAATATGTTAAATCTTAAGCTTCAATGCTATGTTATTACTCAATGTTAAGTTTTGTACTATCTATGTAAATTTCAATGTTTCTGTATACACCTTATATTTTCCTGAAAATTTAACTGTGGAGTTTTTCACCCTGGGTCTACACAGAAAATGGACATGCAGCCAGTCGGACTTTCCCAGTCAACAAATGTAAAATAAATAAATAAATAAATAAATAACTAAAATAATGTGATAATTTGTGGCGACATCACTCCCTCAGAGGGGATGATGATGCATTTTTGGTATTCGGCTTGAGGCCATGTTTCTTTTAGGAGATCAGCAGCTGCTTAGTGTGCTGTGAGTGTATTGGCATGATGCCAGCTTCCTCTGAGGCTTCTTAAATCACAATGTGGAATTTATGAATCCGACTTTCTCATGTTACTGGCACTAGTGTGGACAAGGACATTTCACTCCAGTTTGGGAATATGTTAAGAATTCCATGCCAAGGTGGCTTTTTTCAGAGCCAAGATGTCTTTAGCATATTATTACTGTTATTATTATTATTTATTATTATTATTTGTTATAATTATTATTATTATTATTATTATTATTATTTATTTTTTATTATTATTATTATTATTATTAGTCTACTCCCCATTAATCTCTTTCTGTGCACATGAATATTTGCAAATCTGTTTCAGTAGTGTTTCAACAACACTTCCCATTTCAGAGAAAATATTTTGTCAAAATCACTTTCATCGAACCTTAAAACAATTTTTTTGGAGGGGGGCCCATGGCATAAAGTTAGACTCCCTCCACACTACTGAACTTGGATATGCATACTCCAAGGTTGCAAAACGGAGGAGAAAAGGGAATTCTCCACTATCAGTGAAAGTGCTTTTGGTGAAATATTTTTACTGACTGTAGACAGCAAAAGCCCCCTCCCCCACTTTCAACAACTGCCCAAAGTATCCTGAAACTGCAAAAAACATTTGCATTATCATTTCCGAGATAACCACAAACACAGGCAGCTGGAAAAAGATGATTTGATTAATAAATAAACTTTTTTCTGGCTGCCAGAGCTCATTGTTACTATGGAAATGCATGTGCAAGTGTTTCTGAGGTATAACAATCAACTTCTTTCCTCAAGAATTTTAGACAAATCCAAAAATAACCAGGAAATGAAGACTAAACCAGGGAACCTTTTTAAATATTACTAATTCTTTTAAAATGAAATAGAACAGGTTTTGCAAAAACCTGCATTTTCTGAACAATAGAAGTATGAAACGTTAATGTCTGGCATTAGTGACTGACTGTAATCCTCAGCAGACCGCTCAACTTTTGCTTAAGAATTCTGGACAGAGCCACAAATAATGGCAGGGGGGGGATAAAGGGCTAAAATCAGGGATACATTTTAAATATTGCTCTTATAAACTTAGCTGCTAGAATAACAGGTTTTGCATTAGCATGCATTTTTTGAAACATATAAATTCTCAGACTCAAATGTCTCATTATTTAGTGAGCTAAATCCACAAAGGTTTGCCAGAAAAAAAAAACTAATTTTTTGAGGGACAGAACAGAGCAAAAATGTGAAGCAATAATTTGCACATTCTGTGAAATTCTGGAGAGTTGATAGTTATCATTCTGAGTGTTTTACCAGAAAATGAAACATTTTATGAGGTACAGGGCAAAAATAATGAGGCAAAATCAATGATGTTCTGCAAAAATCTGGGGAGTTTATTTATTTATTGATTGCAATTTGTTTACTAGGTAAGTAGGCTGGCCAATTGACCATTTTCAGCCCCATCCTGCAATCAAGAACAATAAAGACAACAATTTACACAAATACAACAAGAGATAGGTTCACAGGTTCATAGCACGATACTAGACTATTAGCCTGGAGGCCCTTACAAGCCTAGCCAAGAATTTCACCCATGACATTTATGCACATCAGACTTTACTTTTAGAACATACCTCTTAACTGTACGATGTATGAATGTTTTTACTGCCTTTACTTCACTGAGTACCAGGATGGGATTTGGCTCTTCTGTGTAATAGTCTGTTTTAGGCAGACTTTTCCACAGAAATACACTCCACTGGATCTAGACTGACTTCCAAGGTAGTAATCATGTTTATGTATTTAATTATTTGTTCATTGTTTTAGACTCACTTTATGCTATTCAGGATCAATAGGGGGGAAGAAGAGATTTCCTGACAAGCTGTGGGAGAAAGCCACAAAAACAGTTTAGATTCATGGATACTCCAAGGCCAACTAGTCTTATGACCACTCATGCCTTGCCAATACCCTCCCTCAGGCAGCACTTTCTTTCTACAGGTGGGCCATACCAATCAACCCAAAGTAAATTTGTGGGTACCCATCCAGTTATCTAACTTAGGTTTAAAGTAAGATAGTGAATTGCCCTGCTTAACATGGAGGGAAAATTTATTCCAGAGGTTTGTGAAGTGTTGTCTTATAAGTCTGACTCCACACTGTGCTATATTTACCTGTTAATGAAGATTAAGGTCTAGTTCTAGTGCTGGTTGGCGATATTAGATGTGCAGTGGGAACACGAGATCTAGAACATGTGGGACTGTGATGGTGCAGTAAACAAGACAGAGATCTCCCCTCAAAAATTTATAAGAAACTGAATAAAGGGATATAGTTTCCAGCCTATCTTGGCAGTTCAGAGATGGTAGGCCTGTGATCTTTTTAGTTAGGAACCTCTGGAGTCTTGCTAATTGTTCAATATCATTAATGAGCTATGCCCCAAATGGAACACTGTACTCAATAACTGTCCTGATCAGTGCTGAGTATAAGGAACTGATTACCTTTATAGACCATGATGATTTTTCCTTGGCAATTAGGTGGGCTAATAAAAGGACTTCCTGACAACCTTTGTCACATGATGGTCAAAAAAGATGGAGTCACCATCAGCCCACATCCCCAGGTCCTGGACAAAATGTTCTCTTTGTAGTGGTGTCTTCTCAGTACAGTAAGATGAGTTGAGGGACTGCATACCAAAACTAATGATACTAATTTTTTTAGCATTTAGTTTGAGACCATTTTAAGAACATCAGTGATTTACAAGGAGAGTTCATTCAGGAGAGTTTGAATGTCATTGGGTGACTTAACAGCAACCACCAGTTTGCAGCCATATGCAAACTTTGTTAGTTAGCGGTCTTGGCTCTTCACTTGGAGATGTAAATACCAAAAAGGAGATGTCTCAGCACCAAGACCTGAGGGACACCACTGATCACTTTCATACCTAATTTATGAGGCGTCTGCATCTCATACTGTGTTGGTTCTGTTTTTCAGCCAGTTTGCTATCCATCTTACCACATATGGGTCGATTTTTTAAAACTATTAGCTTTTGTATGATGCCAGAATGGGGGATGGAGTCAAAGACCTTTTTCAGGTCAAGATACACTACATGGCCATCATCTACAACTTCAGAAACCAGGTTAAGTGGACAGAATATAACCTTCACAAAGCCAAACCATTGATAGTCAAGCATATACCTCTCAACCTCTTAGAGCAAGAAATATGGACATTACCATAAATAGTGAGGGGACAAAGGCCCAAAAATAGGGACACTTGATAGAAAGTTGATAGAATGACAGGTTTTGCATTAGCATAAATTTTCTGAAGGGTATGAATTCTGAAACTCAAATGTCTATCATTATCTTCTTGTTTCAACCCTCAATGGTTTGCCAAAAAACACAATTTTATGAGAAACAGACCAAAAATACTAGGTAAAAATTTGGACTTTCTGCAAAAATCTGTACAGTTGAGAGGTATGCTAAGTCAAGTCTAACAAGAGTCCTGACATCACAGTTCATGAGGTCACTTAAAATGTAGCTCATAGTTTTTGCCAATGAAGTGTGTAAGACTGAGAGGACTGTAATTACCTAGGTCAATTGCAAGGCCTTTCTAGTAGAGAGACATCATCACTGCAGTGCACCAGTCATCAGGGAGAAAGTCAGGAGCTAAACTTAAATTAAAAAGCTAAAGGAGTGTGTCTGCAAGGGATGTTTAACACAATAATGTAACCAGGTATATGATATGTAGTAGTAAATAAAGATACAATCAAAAAGATTGTTGTATACCAGAAATCCAACAAAACCAAACATCTTGGATGCTTTTTCTTACTACAGTATTATAAAATGTTTTATGGAGTGCAGCAAACCTTGTGATAAGCTGTGTGACGTACATAAAGACTTTTGTTTCATGACTAACCTGTTAAACCACCTTATGTGGTGCATAAAGTGCCGATCTGCATTGTTACTGTATCAGCGAATGTTTTCAGACTTTAATGGAAAAAAATCTTGGTGCAATTTGCTTTCTCAGAGCCAATGACATTGAGGTTTAACCTTGATCTTTAACTTCTGTGACATCAAATGAGGGGGGGGGGCGAATGTGAGGGATGCCCATGTACTTTAATGGATGCACGTTACACATGTGCAGAGAATCATCTATCAAGGATTTTGGACATCCACCTTATATGATGTCACACAGGGAAAAGCTAAATTTATTTGGACCATGGCTTTAATAAAAACATTACAAAACTTTTATATTAAAAGCAATGGCCCAAGTAAATATGGATGCACTTGTGTAAATTGCATCACAGCATTTAACTCCAGATGCCACAATGCATTACTTTATTGTGGCAGCAAAACACTTTCAAATGTGGCAGTCCCTGCTAGAACTGAATATTTTGACTCTGGCCTTTAATGAAATGAAACCATAGGAAAAGGACTCCATGGGCCCCCTGCTGTCCAGTGTCCTGCGTTCCCCAATGTGTCCCCTACTCTCACTCAACCTGAACATGACACACCATTCAGATTACTTTTTTCTTGTTTTTCTCATACTTTATTGTACTTTTTAAATGACTCTTTTATTTTTTAAATATATCCTAACTGGCCAAGATTGCAGGAAATAATCAAATTAAGACAGAGGTCTCAGTCCCTCAGAAGCTATTGGGTTCCTGATGCTCTGAGATGTGCTTTAGAGGTTTTTTTTCAAACCTTTTGAACCAAATTATTAACTGAACAAAAACTACAGCTTAAGACAGAGATTCGTTCTTTCTCTTCATTTTTTTCTTGCATCCCTTCACCGTGCCCTAAACGACCAAGACTGCACCTCAGAAGCCATGTGGTACTGAGACTGCACTGTAATAACTGTGCAGGAAACCTAAATGACCAAGACTGCATTGTAATAACTGTGCAGAAAACCTAAATGACCAAGACTGCATTGTAATAACTGTGCAGAAAACCTAAATGACCAAGACTGCACTGTAATAACTGTGCAGGAAACCTAAACGACCAAGACTGCATTGTAATAACTGTGCAGGAAACCTAAACGACCAAGACTGCACTGTAATAACTGTGCAGGAAACCTAAACGACCAAGACTGCACTGTAATAACTGTGCAGGAAACCTAAACGACCAAGACTGCACTGTAATAACTGTGCAGGAAACCTAACGACCAAGACTGCACTGTAATAACTGTGCAGGAAACCTAACGACCAAGACTGCACTGTAATAACTGTGCAGGAAACCTAAATGACCAAGACTGCACTGTAATAACTGTGCAGGAAACCTAAACGACCAAGACTGCACTGTAATAACTGTGCAGGAAACCTAAATGACAAAGATTGCACCTCAGAAGCCATGTGGTACCGAGACTGCACTGTAATAACTGTGCAGGAAACCTAAATGACCAAGACTGCACTGTAATAACTGTGGAGGAAACCTAAACGACCATGACTGCACTATAATAACTGTGCAGGAAACCTAAACAACCAAGACTGCACCTCAGAAGCCATGTGGTACCAAGGCTGCACTGTAATAACTGTGCAGGAAACCTAAACGACCAAGACTGCACCTCAGAAGCCATGTGGTACCGAGACTGCACTGTAATAACTGTGCAGGAAACCTAAACGACCAAGACTGCACTGTAATAACTGTGCAGGAAACCTAAACGACCAAGACTGCACTGTAATAACTGTGCAGGAAACCTAAACGACCAAGACTGCACTGTAATAACTGTGCAGGAAACCTAAACGACCAAGACTGCACTGTAATAACTGTCGAGGAAACCTAAACGACCAAGACTGCACTGTAATAATTGTGCAGGAAACCTAAATAACCAAGACTGCACTGTAATAACTGTGCAGGAAACTTAAACAACCAAGACTGCACTGTAATAACTGTGCAGGAAACCTAAACGACCAAGACTGCACTGTAATAACTGTGCAGGAAACCTAAATGACCAAGACTGCACTGTAATAACTGTGCAGGAAACCTAAACGACCAAGACTGCACTATAATAACTGTGGAGAAAACCTAACCGACCAACACTGCACTGTAATAACTGTGCAGGTAACCTAAATGACCAAGACTGCACTGTAATAACTGTGCAAGTAACCTAAACAACCAACACTGCACTGTAATAACTGTGCAGGAAACCTAAATGACCAAGACTGCATTGTAATAACTGTGCAGAAAACCTAAATGACCAAGACTGCATTGTAATAACTGTGCAGAAAACCTAAATGACCAAGACTGCACTGTAATAACTGTGCAGGAAACCTAAACGACCAAGACTGCATTGTAATAACTGTGCAGGAAACCTAAACGACCAAGACTGCACTGTAATAACTGTGCAGGAAACCTAAACGACCAAGACTGCACTGTAATAACTGTGCAGGAAACCTAAACCAAGACTGCACTGTAATAACTGTGCAGGAAACCTAAACGACCAAGACTGCACTGTAATAACTGTGCAGGAAACCTAAACGACCAAGACTGCACTGTAATAACTGTGCAGGAAACCTAAATGACCAAGACTGCACTGTAATAACTGTGCAGGAAACCTAAACGACCAAGACTGCACTGTAATAACTGTGCAGGAAACCTAAATGACAAAGATTGCACCTCAGAAGCCATGTGGTACCGAGACTGCACTGTAATAACTGTGCAGGAAACCTAAATGACCAAGACTGCACTGTAATAACTGTGGAGGAAACCTAAACGACCATGACTGCACTATAATAACTGTGCAGGAAACCTAAACAACCAAGACTGCACCTCAGAAGCCATGTGGTACCAAGGCTGCACTGTAATAACTGTGCAGGAAACCTAAACGACCAAGACTGCACCTCAGAAGCCATGTGGTACGAGACTGCACTGTAATAACTGTGCAGGAAACCTAAACGACCAAGACTGCACTGTAATAACTGTGCAGGAAACCTAAACGACCAAGACTGCACTGTAATAACTGTGCAGGAAACCTAAACGACCAAGACTGCACTGTAATAACTGTGCAGGAAACCTAAACGACCAAGACTGCACTGTAATAACTGTCGAGGAAACCTAAACGACCAAGACTGCACTGTAATAATTGTGCAGGAAACCTAAATGACCAAGACTGCACTGTAATAACTGTGCAGGAAACTTAAACAACCAAGACTGCACTGTAATAACTGTGCAGGAAACCTAAACGACCAAGACTGCACTGTAATAACTGTGCAGGAAACCTAAATGACCAAGACTGCACTGTAATAACTGTGCAGGAAACCTAAACGACCAAGACTGCACTATAATAACTGTGGAGAAAACCTAACCGACCAACACTGCACTGTAATAACTGTGCAGGTAACCTAAATGACCAAGACTGCACTGTAATAACTGTGCAAGTAACCTAAACAACCAACACTGCACTGTAATAACTGTGCAGGAAACCTAAATGACCAAGACTGCAATGTAATAACTGCAGGAAACCTAAACGACCAAGACTGCACTGTAATAACTGTGCAGGAAACCTAAATGACCAAGACTGCACTGTAATAACTGTGGAGGAAACCTAAACGACCAAGACTGCACTGTAATAACTGTGCAGGTAACTTAAATGACCAAGTCTGCACTGTAATAACTGTGCAGGAAACCTAAACAACCAAGACTGCACTGTAGTAACTGTGGAGGAAATAGGCTGCTTGGGCCTCAGAAGCCATGTGGCAGTATAAGCTGTTTGGTACATTTTAGAGTTTTTCTTTTCAGCCTTTTGTTACAAAAATTATGACTAAATAAATAAATTCAGTCTTAATTTTTGAGTGAAGAAATAAGTTGTGTTTAAGGTTTTATAATCAAAGTTGGCAAAAAGTAGTTCCCAATAAATTGAGAAGATAAGTGCTTGCAAAGATACGTAAATCATAGCTTAGAATAGCATTGATTTCCCTGTCTAGAGAAAAAAAAGATAGGCAGTCACCTACTGCGTATGAATGAATGAATAAATGGCCTGAGTCATACAGGAAGCTACTAAAATCCCAAAAAGGGAAGGCATCACTGATCAGTATTAGCAAAAAACTATGGGCACTCATAAAATTGTCTAAGGCCAGCTTCGAGAGAAAAATTGCACAGGACACTAAGGATAATCACAAGGCTTTCTTTAGTTATGTTAGGAACCTGGGTGGTAATTCCCAGATATGCTCAAAATTAGTCCAAAATGACAAAAAATACACTGAACCCACAGACATTGCCAACATCCTAGCTGACAGGTTCAGCGCAAACCCCCACCAAAAGGGCAAATATCTATCCCAGCAGAGTGCTGCCCCCCTGACATCTCAGATGCTCAGGTAAGAGCCGCCATCTCCAAAGCAAAAAACACAGCATCAATGGGACCAGACGGCGTCCGGCTGCCCTACATGCACTCCAAGAAGAGCTAAACCCAAACATAAAACTACTGTTCAATCTCAGCCTTAGTACAGGATATGTGCCCAAAGAGTGGCGTACAGCAACAGTGGTCCCTCTCCATAAAGGTGGTGCCTCAACGGATCCTGGAAACTATCGCCCCATAAGCCTGATTAGCTTGGTCTGCAAAGCTATGGAAAGGATCATCATGGACCTCATAAATAAAGATATTGGGGACCTACAGACACTGGATCCTACCCAGTTCGGCTTTGTTAAGGGCAGATCCTGCCTCTTAAACCTGGTTGATTTCTTTGAAACAGTCACCAAGGCCATTGACGAGGGGAAGGTGGTCCACACAGCCTACCTGGACCTCGCAAAAGCCTTCGATACAATACCCCACTTGGGCATTATAGATAAGCTCACCAGCTTAAATATAAACCCCTATGTAAAGGCTCAGCTGGCTGCTGATAAAGTAAAGTTATAATCCAAGAAGGATCCAAAGCATAATACGAAAACACAGTTTTATTTGTGAAACGGACAAAAAGTGAGCGCTTTCGCCAGGAAGGCTTCTTCAGACTAATACAATAGCACTCTTGTACATCAATTTAAATATAACTTCCTCATAAGCTATTGGTTAAGGGCTTTGCTTAACAATTAATTATATAATCACGTGTATAATGCTGTCAGCATATTTATAAAATTACACAAAACTTTATTAAAAACATTCCTATTTAGTTATATAAACTCATAAATAGTGCTATCAGCATATTTATATGATCACTCAATACATTATAAAAAACATTTAAAAACAAACGTTCCTATGAGTTTATATTAAAAAGCAAAACAACCCTTATATACAAATATTAAAACAAATTCATATTGGCTCATCAATTAAAATAAATAAATGAAGAGCCATTTACTGGGTATTAAACCAAGTTTCATATATACCTAATACTTATGAAAAATATATTTAAAGAAAATATATTGGTTTAACTACAAGTAAGTCATTTGGGTGAAACATTTGTGTAAGAACCAAAATAAGAATAAAAATGGAAAATTATCACTAGGTACAGTGGTAAAGGACTTCTATATGGGTCTGAACGCTTTCCTATTCCTAAGTATGGGTCTAACTTGAACCTTATCGTTTAAACCTGGTGGTACATCAGCTTTTAATCTAATAATCCATCTCATTTCATGTTCCAGTGTCATATTAATAATATCTCCTCCTCTAAAGCTGTTGTGTATCTTCTGTAATACATGGAATTTGAAGGTATGTTGTGTTCCCATAGCCTGATCTGTGCCTGATGTATAAAGCCATGTCCAACCCGGAATTAATGGACATGCTGCATATGAAACTTGGTTTAATACCCAGTAAATGGCTCTTCATTTATTTATTTTAATTGATGAGCCAATATGAATTTGTTTTAATATTTGTATATAAGGGTTGTTTTGCTTTTTAATATAAACTCATAGGAACGTTTGTTTTTAAATGTTTTTTATAATGTATTGAGTGATCATATAAATATGCTGATAGCACTATTTATGAGTTTATATAACTAAATAGGAATGTTTTTAATAAAGTTTTGTGTAATTTTATAAATATGCTGACAGCATTATACACGTGATTATATAATTAATTGTTAAGCAAAGCCCTTAACCAATAGCTTATGAGGAAGTTATATTTAAATTGATGTACAAGAGTGCTATTGTATTAGTCTGAAGAAGCCTTCCTGGCGAAAGCGCTCACTTTTTGTCCGTTTCACAAATAAAACTGTGTTTTCGTATTATGCTTTGGATCCTTCTTGGATTATAACTTTACTTTATCAGCAGCCAGCTGAGCCTTTACATATATGGACAAGGAAGAGTTCATCCTAGCAACTGATTTGGAGTGTCTTTAGCGTACGTTGAGGGAGAGCGTGCATATGGTGTTTGGATTTTACAGTGTTTTATTCAGACACGCTATCCCCTTCTTTCGTTTGAGTGCTGTACTTTTTGTTGTCGTTGGGTGTATAAACCCCTATGTCACTAGATGGATTGCAAACTGGCTCAAGGACAGAACCCACATGGTTAGAATTGCTGGAGCCATGTCAGACTCCAAACCAGTTACAAGTGGTGTCCCACAAGGCTCAGTCCTGGGACTTCTCTTGTTCGGTATATATTTCTCGGAGGTACAGGCCAACACGGAAGGACTGTGGCTGACCAAGTTCGCAGATGACTGCAAACTGGGCGCCATAATCAACTCTCCAGCCGACACAAGCATCCTCCAAAAGGGCCTCATAGAAACAGACAACTGGTGCCAGAGCCATGGCCTCAAGCTAAATGCCAATAAGTGTATAGTCATCCCCTTTGGCAAAAACAAAGTGCCCACAAATTACTACATAGGTGGTAATCCATTAAGTACAGAAGAAGTAATTAGGGACCTGGGGACCCAAGTTGATAGCAATCTCTCATTTGACAACCACGTGGCCAAAGTGGTTAGAAAAACATTTTATATAGCCCACCTATTCATGAAGGGATTCACATCTAGATCAGGGAGGTCATCGTGCCTCTTTACTCATCCCTCATCAGGCCCATAATTGAGTACAATGCCCCTTTTGGATGTACCTTACCAGACACCTGCAGCAACTGGAAAGACCCCAAAAGTACCTCACCAAGAGGATCAAAAGGCTCAAACAGATGCCATATGCTGCCCGGTTAAAGAAACTCCAGCTCTACTCAGTGGCATACCGCCTGTTCAGAGGCGATCTGTGCCTGATGTATAAAGCCATGTCCAACCCGGAATTAATGGACATGCTGCACCTCAGAAAATCCAAATCCCATCGAGCTACGCACTCGAGAGACTTGAACCTCAGCACTGAAATAAATAGGACATGCTGGAGGGACATATTTATAACCCAGAGGCTCCCTTCACTCTGGAATAAAATCCCAGTCCAGGTTAGGCAGAGCCCCTCATTGACTCTCTTCAAGAGGAATCTTGATGAGTGGATGGGAGATCGTAGGTTTACCCTGGGTATCACTTCTGTGTCATTGTTAGACAGAGGCACAGTATACTAACCTCGAAAAAGGGCATAGCAAAATAAATTTAAAATGGGTGGCGAAAGTCAAACACATTCTGGCTAGGCTTATAAATGCCCTAGGGCAGATAGCCTAGTATGAACCTATGAACCTATGAACCTATTTCAAGTTGCTGCTGTCACACATCATACTGCTTACCTCTTTCCCCTCACTTCTGAAGACTACGTTCTTGGTATCTATCTGACAACCAGAATATAGTAAAATTATTTTTACTTGTTGATCTTGGATGCATATTCACATTATGGCTCATTATCCCTCCAACCCACAAGTTAGTGACCTGTATACACTTCTAATATATGACTGTGAGAAAAGTGCAAAAAATGATCACACTTATGCATTTCAGTCTGTTGCTAATTGATAGCTCACTGCCCCTACATAAGCAATAGTGATCTTCTATTCATATCCCTGAAGTCTGTAAAAAAGTTAAGAAATAATTGCCACTCTGCCAATCCCAGACAAGCTATAGTAACCTTTTTTGCATACCTCTGACGTTTAATTATAAGGTAAATTAGAAAAATAATGAAATAATGACCACACTTTCTCCAGTGCCAAATAAGTTATAGTGACCTGTGCACACCTCTATGGTTTGAATGTGAGAAGACCTTAAGAAAGACTAATCTCACTGCCCCCCCCCCCCACCAAACACAAGCTATAGCAACCTTCGGTGATACCTCTGAGCAGTGTTAGTTGTAGAACAGGTGAGTCTAGGGCAGAGGCTTTTAACAAACTCTTCTTCTACAGCCGCCAAGGTCTAGGTGTGCTGTGATACACTGTCTTATTTTTGAAAGGTGACTTTTAATGTTAGTTAGTTTAGTTTTCTTAACTTTTTGTGCAAACCTCAGAGGTATGACTAGAAGATCTTGAATGTATATATTGTAAATTGTTTACTTTCTGCCTTTTATTCTCCCCTTTCTGGGAAGGATTCTCATTACTGCCATCTTACAGTTTTAGATGCTATTTAACAAAGAACTACAACTTGTCCCTAACTTAAAATGTAATGTATGTTCTCCAACTTTTTCTAATATACAACTGCCTCTCTGAATACATCAATATCATGAATGTATACATTGTAAATAAGGTACCTTCCATCTTTTATTCACCCCTTTTCTGGGAAGAAATTTTCTTTACTGCCATCTTACAAATTTTAGTTGCTTTATAACCATTCTTAGATGCTTTATAACCACTGTACAACTTGCCTCTAATCTACTATGTAATGTATGTTCTTCAATTGTGCTATTAAAGTTTGTTTAGTTTTACTACGTAATATGGAGCTTTTTTCCCCGGGCTTCCACTGAAAACGGGCTCCTTGAGGCCAGTGGACCTCCCCGGTTATCAAACTGGAAATCAATAAAATAAATAAATAAATAGTGTATGAATCACCATGATTATGCTTGGAATTTAGGGAAAAGGCATGCTTGGTAAGCAAAATTCTGACATCCGAAATGTACTTAACAAGCTTTTACTAAGCATCTTTCACTGTTAAACTCTAGTCACACACAAGAGTATGAACATCTATCAGTGGTCACCACAAAAGAACAGTAGGAAGCTGTTTGACAATTCATTTGGACGTTTTATGCTGTTAAACACTTAATTTTGACTTTTTAATGTTCAAGTGAAGTATTTAACAGGCTGAATGAAGTGTTTAACAGTCTCTCACCACTATTCTGTGGCAGTTGCTCTGTGCGGAAAAGGTGTGTTAACAGCACTACTGTACTTTTTTCCTCTAACTTATGATTATATGATGACTGGATCACATACCATACAAGTACAACATGCAGCTTCATATGTAAGTTTCTATGGCATTTGTTTGCAGTTATTCCAAATGTAACTCATATTTACACTACATACACCTTGTGTTACAGTTATGTTTCTGTTATGCCAATAGATAGATAAAAATGCC
>NC_056745.1:1489656794-1489661794 GCF_019279795.1 Protopterus annectens | reverse complement strand
TAAAAGATTAACAGTACAGGAGAATGACTGTGTGGGATTATGGTACAGGTGGATCTGAATTAAAAGATTAACAGTACAGGAGAATGACTGTGTGGGATTATGGTACAGGTGGATCTGAATTAAAAGATTAACAGTACAGGAGAATGACTGTGTGGGATTATGATACAGGTGGATCTGAATTAAAAGATTAACAGTACAGGGGAATGACTGTGTGGGATTATGGTACAGGCGGATCTGAATTAAAAGATTAACAGTACAGGGGAATGACTGTGTGGGATTATGGTACAGGTGGATCTGAATTAAAAGATTAACAGTACAGGAGAATGACTGTGTGGGATTATGGTACAGATGGATCTGAATTAAAAGATTAACAGTACAGGGGAATGAATGTGTGGGATTATGGTACAGGTGGATCTGAATTAAAAAGATTAACAGTACAGGAGAATGACTGTGTGGGATTATGGTACAGGTGGATCTGAATTAAAAGATTAACAGTACAGGAGAATGCCTGTGTGGGATTATGGTACAGGTGGATCTGAATTAAAAGATTAACAGTACAGGAGAATGCCTGTGTGGGATTATGGTACAGGTGGATCTGAATTAAAAAGATTAACAGTACAGGAGAATGACTGTGTGGGATTATGGTACAGGTGGATCTGAATTAAAAGATTAACAGTACAGGAGAATGACTGTGTGGGATTATGGTACAGGTGGATCTGAATTAAAAGATTAACAGTACAGGAGAATGACTGTGTGGGATTATGGTACAGGTGGATCTGAATTAAAAGATTAACAGTACAGGGGAATGACTGTGTGGGATTATGGTACAGGTGGATCTGAATTAAAAAGATTAACAGTACAGGAGAATGACTGTGTGGGATTATGGTACAGGTGGATCTGAATTAAAAAGATTAACAGTACAGGAGAATGACTGTGTGGGATTATGGTACAGGTGGATCTGAATTAAAAGATTAACAGTACAGGAGAATGCCTGTGTGGGATTATGGTACAGGTGGATCTGAATTAAAAGATTAACAGTACAGGAGAATGACTGTGTGGGATTATGATACAGGTGGATCTGAATTAAAAAGATTAACAGTACAGGAGAATGCCTGTGTGGGATTATGGTACAGGTGGATCTGAATTAAAAGATTAACAGTACAGGAGAATGCCTGTGTGGGATTATGGTACAGGTGGATCTGAATTAAAAAGATTAACAGTACAGGGGAATGACTGTGTGGGATTATGGTACAGGTGGATCTGAATTAAAAGATTAACAGTACAGGGGAATGACTGTGTGGGATTATGGTACAGGTGGATCTGAATTAAAAGATTAACAGTACAGGAGAATGCCTGTGTGGGATTATGGTACAGGTGGATCTGAATTAAAAGATTAACAGTACAGGAGAATGACTGTGTGGGATTATGGTACAGGTGGATCTGAATTAAAAGATTAACAGTACAGGAGAATGCCTGTGTGGGATTATGGTACAGGTGGATCTGAATTAAAAGATTAACAGTACAGGAGAATGACTGTGTGGGATTATTTTACAGGTGGATCTGAATTAAAAGATTAACAGTACAGGAGAATGACTGTGTGGGATTATGGTACAGGTGGATCTGAATTAAAAAGATTAACAGTACAGGAGAATGACTGTGTGGGATTATGGTACAGGTGGATCTGAATTAAAAAGATTAACAGTACAGGAGAATGCCTGTGTGGGATTATGGTACAGGTGGATCTGAATTAAAAGATTAACAGTACAGGAGAATGCCTGTGTGGGATTATGGTACAGGCGGATCTGAATTAAAAGATTAACAGTACAGGAGAATGACTGTGTGGGATTATGGTACAGGTGGATCTGAATTAAAAGATTAACAGTACAGGAGAATGACTGTGTGGGATTATGGTACAGGCGGATCTGAATTAAAAGATTAACAGTACAGGAGAATGACTGTGTGGGATTATGGTACAGGCGGATCTGAATTAAAAGATTAGCAGTACAGGAGAATGACTGTGCGGGATTATGGTACAGGTGGATCTGAATTAAAAGATTAACAGTACAGGAGAATGACTGTGTGGGATTATGGTACAGGCTTATCGGAATTAAAAGATTAACAGTACAGGAGAATGACTGTGTGGGATTATGGTACAGGCGGATCTGAATTAAAAGATTAACAGTACAGGAGAATGACTGTGTGGGATTATGGTACAGGTGGATCTGAATTAAAAGATTAACAGTACAGGAGAATGACTGTGTGGGATTATGGTACAGGCGGATCTGAATTAAAAGATTAACAGTACAGGAGAATGCCTGTGTGGGATTATGGTACAGGTGGATCTGAATTAAAAGATTAACAGTACAGGAGAATGCCTGTGTGCGATTATGGTACAGGTGGATCTGAATTAAAAGATTAACAGTACAGGAGAATGACTGTGTGGGATTATGGTACAGGTGGATCTGAATTAAAAGATTAACAGTACAGGAGAATGACTGTGTGGGATTATGGTACAGTCGGATCTGAATTAAAAGATTAACAGTACAGGAGAATGACTGTGTGGGATTATGGTACAGGCGGATCTGAATTAAAAGATTAACAGTACAGGGGAATGACTGTGTGGGATTATGGTACAGGTGGATCTGAATTAAAAGATTAACAGTACAGGAGAATGCCTGTGTGGGATTATGGTACAGGTGGATCTGAATTAAAAGATTAACAGTACAGGAGAATGACTGTGTGGGATTATGGTACAGGTGGATCTGAATTAAAAGATTAACAGTACAGGAGAATGACTGTGTGGGATTATGGTACAGGCGGATCTGAATTAAAAGATTAACAGTACAGGGGAATGACTGTGTGGGATTATGGTACAGGTGGATCTGAATTAAAAGATTAACAGTACAGGAGAATGCCTGTGTGGGATTATGGTACAGGTGGATCTGAATTAAAAGATTAACAGTACAGGGGAATGACTGTGTGGGATTATGGTACAGGTGGATCTGAATTAAAAGATTAACAGTACAGGAGAATGCCTGTATGGGATTATGGTACAGGTGGATCTGAATTAAAAGATTAACAGTACAGGAGAATGACTGTGTGGGATTATGGTACGGGCGGATTTTGAGTTTTGCCCATTCCTAGCTGCAGTGTGATCTTGGAGTTAGTTTATATAAGTAGCAGGGGGGTGGGAGGGATGCAGCGGGTCTTGCCCCCTTACAAAACCTTTTATAGCTAATGTTTTCAGTTTTGGTGTTGTGACACTTTGATGCTATACCTTTTTGATATTCTGGTTCACAATTATGACCACTGTTGTTATGAACATTCAGTGTGTTCTAACAGGGACCCAATTTGAAAGGTAACAGTTTATGTTTAGAAGAGAGAGTGAGACTGGAGAATTTTTAGATAATAAACTGCAGACAACATGGTTATAGAGAAAAAGTAGAACTAAAGGAAACAAACATTGCATGTAATATATGGATAGCTGTAAACTGAGCAGCCAAGTGCTCTGGATTGTGAGGAACACTCCACATTCGACCATAAGCAAACCCACTGTTCCACTGTTCTGCATTGAACAGCTTTGGCTGTGCTACACAGTTTTTGATTGGCTCATTTCTGCAATTACAGTCAATTGCCATTGTGGTATATGAACCAATCAAATAACTGTTCCTGAGGACGGGAGCCAATGAGAGCTCCCAAATACATGACCATTCATGTACCAGGAATGCTAAAGTGAGGGAGAAAAAATAAAATAGAAGCAAAATAGTACCAAAGTAAATAACTGCAATATCAGCAGTTAAAAAGAATCATTTTAACTGCTGATATTGCAGTTATTTACTTTGGTACTGTTTTGCTTCTATTTTATTTTTTTCCTCTCTTTAAACACATACCTCTCAACCACCTAGAGTAAGAAATCTAGACATAGTCAATAGCCAAACATAATGTGATGATAAAGTCACAAAATAGGGACAATTTTGAGATATTGCTCTTATAAACTTAGCAAGTTGCTAGAATAACATGTTTTGTGTTACCATACATGATCTGAAGGATATGATGTCTGAAACTCAAATTTCTGTCATTTTAGTACTTCATTTCTATGTGATTTGCCAGAAAACTACATATTTTATGAGGAAATGACCAAAAATATCAGCTAAAATTTGGGCATTCTGCAAAATTCTGGGCAGTTGAGAAGTATGACAAGGTTGAATGAGTGTGTGTGTGTGTGTGTGTGTGTGTGTGTGTGTGTGTGTGTGTGTGTGTGTGTGTGTGTGTGTGTGTGCATGAGAGAGAGAGTCATAGCTCTCAACCTCTTAGCACTAGAACTCTGGACATAGTCTTAATTAATGGGGGACAAAGACCCCAAAAAAGGAACCAATTTTAAATATTACTCTTATAAACTTCGAAAGTTGCTAGAATGACAGGCTTTGTGTTACCATACATAGGTTCATAGGTTCATAGGTAGATACTAGGGTATTGGCCCTAGGGCCTATATAAGCCCAGACAAAAAGGTACACTGGTTTTCGCCACCCAAGAAAATTATTTTCCTGTGCCCCTGTCGAGCAGAGCCACAGAGGTGATGCCCATGGTGAATTTCCTATTTCCCATCCAATCATCAATATTTTTCTTGAAGAGTGATAATTAGGAGCTTTGTTTGTTATAAATAGGTAGTTTGTTCCAGAGTATGGGAAGTCTCTGGGACAGGAATCTATCACTCCAGCATGTTCTCTTTATTGTGGTGACAAGGTTTAGGTCCCTAGAGCATGTAGCTCAGAGGGATTGGGATTTCTTTAAGTGGAGCATGTCTAACAGCTCTGGGTTTGACATAGCTTTGTATGTTAGGCAGAGATCACCTCTGAGTAGGCAATATGCGACGGAGTAAAGCTGGAGTTTTTTGAGACTGTCTGTGTAGCGCATCTGTTTGAGGCGGGTAATCCTCTTTGTGAGGTATTTCTGTGGCCTTTCCAGTTGCTGTAGATGTCTTGTGAGGTACATACCAAAAG
>NC_056745.1:1489564294-1489646794 GCF_019279795.1 Protopterus annectens | reverse complement strand
ATATATATATATATATATATATATATATATATATATATATATATATATGTCTATATATATTTACACACACACACACACACACACACACACACACACACACACACACACACACACATACAGACAAACACACACACACACACACACACACACACACACACACACACACACACACACACACACACACACACACACACCACACTTATATCTATATATATATATCTATATATATATATATACATATATATATATATATATATATATATATATATATATATATATATATATATATATATATATATCCCACAAGAGGGGAAAACATACTGGACCTGATCATCACCAACATGGGGACTCTATGCTCCAGACCAGAAGTGTATCCCTCACTGGTAAGATCAGACCATAAACTAATCTCACTGGATATTCACATCCCGACCCCACCCCCTGCCCAGAAAACCACAATGAAAAACTTCTCTAAAGCAAATTTCACACTCCTCAAAACCGAGGTGGAATCCTTCAAAGCCCCTTCAAAGGCCTGTGGAAAATACGGCCCAGACCGCAGAATCCTTTATAAACGCATTCTATGAACACCTTCAGGAATGCATGGATAATGCGATCCCAAATAAAGCCAAGACCCAATCCTCCAAAGGCAGACGTCCTGTCTGGTGGTCCCCAGCCATAAACAAACTATACAATAGAAGGAGGAAGCTACTAAATGATAGAGCAAAATCCCAAAAAGGGAAGGCATCACTGATCAGTATTAGCAAAAAACTACGGGCACTCATAAAATTGTCTAAGGCCAGCTTCGAGAGAAAAATTGCACAGGACACTAAGGATAATCACAAGGCTTTCTTTAGTTATGTTAGGAACCTGGTTGGTAATTCCCAGATATGCTCAGAATTAGTCCAAAATGACAAAAAATACACTGAACCCACAGACATTGCCAACATCCTAGCTGACAGGTGCAGCGCAAACTTCTCCCCCCCTTCCCCACCAAAAGGGCAAATATCTATCCCAGCAGAGTGCTGCCCCCCTGACATCTCAGATGTTCAGGTAAGAGCCGCCCTCTCCAAAGCAAAAAACACAGCATCAATGGGACCAGACGGTGTCCCGGGCTGCGTCCTACATGAACTCCAAGAAGAGCTAAACCCAAACATAAAACTACTGTTCAATCTCAGCTTTACTACAGGATATGTGCCCAAAGAGTGGCGTACACCAACAGTGGTCCCTCTCCATAAAGGTGGTGCCTCAACGGATCCTGGAAACTATCACCCCATAAGCCTGACTAGCTTGGTCTGCAAAGCTATGGAAAGGATCATCATGGACCTCATAAATAAAGATATTGGGGACCTACAGACACTGGATCCTACCCAGTTCGGCTTTGTTAAGGGCAGATCCTGCCTCTTAAACCTGGTTGATTTCTTTGAAACAGTCACCAAGGCCATTGACGAGGGGAAGGTGGTCCACACAGCCTACCTGGACCTCGCAAAAGCCTTCGATACAATACCCCACTCGGGCATTATAGATAAGCTCACCAGCTTAAATATAAACCCCTATGTCACTAGATGGATTGCAAACTGGCTCAAGGACAGAACCCACATGGTTAGAATTGCTGGAGCCATGTCAGACTCCAAACCAGTTACAAGTGGTGTCCCACAAGGCTCAGTCCTGGGACCTCTCTTGTTCGGTATATATTTCTCGGAGGTACAGGCCAACATGGAAGGACTGTGGCTGACGGTTCAGATGACTGCAAACTGGGCCATAATCGACTCTCCAGCCGACACAAGCATCCTCCAAAAGGGCCTCATAGAAACAGACAACTGGTGCCAGAGCCATGGCCTCAAGCTAAATGCCAAAAGTGTATAGCCATCCCTTTGGCAAAACAAAGTGCCACAAATTACCAGATAGGTGGTAATCCATTAAGTACAAAAGAAGTAATTAGGGACCTGGGGACCCAAGTTGATAGCAATCTCTCATTTGACAACCACGTGGCCAAAGTGGTTAGAAAAACATTTTATATAGCCCACCTAATCATGAAGGGATTCACATCTAGATCAGGGGAGGTCATCGTGCCTCTTTACTCATCCCTCATCAGGCCCATAATTGAGTACAATGCCCCTTTTGGGATGTACCTTACCAGACACCTGCAGCAACTGGAAAGACCCCAAAAGTACCTCACCAAGAGGATCAAAGGGCTGAAACAGATGCCATATGCTGTCCGGTTAAAGAAACTCCAGCTCTACTCAGTGGCATACCGCCTGTTCAGAGGCGATCTGTGCCTGATGTATAAAGCCATGTCCAACCCAGAATTAATGGACATGCTGCACCTCAGAAAATCCAAATCCCATCGAGCTATGCGCTCGAGAGACTTGAACCTCAGCACTGAAATAAATAGGACATGCTGGAGGGACAGATTCATAACCCAGAGGCTCCCTTCACTCTGGAAATAAAATCCCAGTCCAGGTTAGGCAGAGTACCTCATTGACTCTCTTCAAGAGGAATCTTGATGAGTGGATGGGAGATCATAGGTTTACCCCAGTTATCACTTCTGTGTCACTGTTAGACAGAGGCACAGTATGCTAACCTCGAAAAAGGGCATAGCAAAATAAATTTAAAATGGGTGGCGAAAGCCAAACACATTCTGGGTAGGCTTATAAATGCCCTAGGGCAGATAGCCTAGTATGAACCTATGAACCTATATATATATATATATATATATATATATATATATATATATATATATATATATATATATATATATATATATATATATATATATATATATATATATATATATATATATATATATATATATATATATATATATATATATATATATAATTATACATACATATATACATATATAAATTTATTTATTGACATTAGTTTACAGAAAAAGCCTAACTGGGGAATATTACCCATTCTCAGCAGTGGTTCGGGGAGAAAAGCTCCATTAAGGACAATACTAAGACAATCACAGATACATAAGTATCATGCAATATCACTAAAAAATATAATTTACTATAGATATTATAGGAAATTAAAGACAATGGTGACAGACTCGAAGAAGTCTACCAGGTTGAGCAGACATGATCTACCCTTCATGAATCCAAACTGCGTGGGGTCTAGAGTCTGGAGATTCCTTATGTCCCTATTTTTTAGGTCCATGATGATGTGCTGCATAGGCTAATGGGGCGGTAGCTCCCAGGGTCCATAATTGCACCCTTTTTGTTGAGTGGGATGACTGTAGCAGTATGCCATTTAGTGGGGACAAAGCCTGAAGTGAATTTGTGATTGAACAGGGCACACAGGTGTGGTGCTAGTTCATTTTGCAGTTCATGTAGAACACAGCCAGGGATATTGTCAGGTCTCATGGATGCTGTATTCTTGGCCTTGGGCAGTGCGATTTTAACCCATGCAGCTGTAATATTGGGTAATAAACATTCCTCGGGTATTGTGATTGGCCCTTTAGAGGGTGAGATGGGAGTAAAGTTAGAACTGAATCTGCTGGCCAGTATATTGGCAATGTTTGTTGTCTCAGTATAGAGGTTACCATTGTGTAATAGCTCCGATGGCTCAGTATAGAGGTTACCATTGTGTAATAGCTCCAAGCAGATCTGAGCATTGCCTTGTAGATTTTTGACATAACTATAGAAGGCCTTGTGGGTGTCTTTAGTATCTGCTGTAATTCTGTTTTCATAACTAGCTTTAGAGGATTTGATGAAAAATCTCAACCTTTTGTTGAGGCTGATAAGGGAGTTTTTCCAGTCTTGGGACTTCGCCTTGTTCTGCAACAGTTTCTTCCTTCTGTTGTAGAGTTTGTTTATTGCAGGGGACCACCAGATTGGCTTCCTTTTTTTGGAGAAGAGTGTCTTGGTTCTCTTGGAATGGCCCATGCATTTGTGTATGTGTTCATACAGTGCATTGCAGTATGATTCAGCAGTCCTGCATTTATTCTCCATTTGCATGGGCATTGTGAAGTCACCTCAGTTTTTAGAAGTCCAAAGTTAGTTTTAGAAAAGTTTTTCACAGTGGTTACCTTTGCGGGGAGTGTGGGTGGGATGTGGATATCCATGGTGCCTAGCTTGTGGTCACATCTGACCAAGGAAGAGTTGACAACTGGTGTAGAGCAACGGTTGCCCATATTAGAAATAACCAGATCGAGTATGCTGCTACCCCTAGTGGGGTAAGAATGAGCTGGTCCAGGGCATCGGAATTAATGAATTCCAGAAAATGTTGACCAAGTGTGTTGGCACTTGAGTACTTTTCCCAGTTAATGGAGGGGTAGTTAAAGTCACCCAGTATGTGTGTGGGTTTGGACCTTAATATTTTCCAGGGTGCTTAGAAATGTGGAGTGGGAGTCTTGGGACATGGAGGGGGATCTATAGCAGGCAACAAACTGGATTGCAGTCTTACCCAGTGTTAGTTGCACCTGGAATATCTCTGATGCATTATGTTGAGCTACTACCTTGGAGGTGTGCATATCCTTTATGAATATGGAGACACCACCACCTTTAGGGCTTCATTCCATTTTTGGGGCTAAAAGGTGTGGTATGAGTTATAACCTGGTAGCACAGGGATGCTTTCAGGTGCCTTGAACCAGGTGTCAGTTACTGCGCAAATGTCAATGCTCTCCATTTTAAGGAGCACTTCGAATGAGTGCATCTTGAGATTTAGACTTCTAGCGTTGAGTAGCATAACCCTCAGAGTACATTTGCTTGTAGCTGTTACAGTGGTAATTTGGTCTTCTGAACATTGCCTAAAAAAGGCACTATAGGGGTGGCATGGGCCTTGCCCAGTATCCGGAATCCCAGTGGCAACAGATGCAGGCCATCTCTGGCAAAGCAACGAGGTCTGCTGATCATGTCATCCCAGGCAGACAGATACTGGATCCCCTTAGAATGACACCAGAAACTTAGCCAATTATTGAAGTCAATCATTTTTTGTTTGTACTGTGGTATCATTCTGGGTGACGGTAAGATGCTATTCAGGGCTAGGGTCATACCCTCCTGGGCTGCATGATCTGAGAGCTCCTCCATGTCTCTTTTCATGTAGTCCAGGGAGGTGCGTCTCAGGTCATTCACACAAACATGGACAATGACTGAGTCATATGTGTACCTGTTGTGGAGTGACCTGAGTGCGTGCGTTATGTGGCGTATCCTGGCTTCCAACAGGCAGCTGAATGTTACCTTCTCTTTAGTCAACCTAGTGAGTGGGACATCAGTGTGTCTTACTATTGAGTCACCTATGACAAGTGTATTGGGTAGGCTGTTTTGCTTTATGGGCTTTGGTTGTGTCTCATGGTTTGTGCTGTGGTGCGGTGGTTGCATGCATTTCTGCCTTGGAGGTCTCTGCTGATTGGGTAGATTTTATTGAGAGCCTTCACAAAGGTGTGTGTGTGTTTTGTGTTATTATGTGATAGCTGTGAAGGTGTGTGGCTATGTATTCCTTGTGGTGTGGTGCTAGTGCTGACCTTCTTCTCTTGACTGACTATTCCAGTCTTGGCTGGAGAGTGCATGGCTTCCAATCTGGATATATGGATGCATCTCTCACTCTGAGGTTTGGGGGGGTAAGAGGAGAGGGTTGTCAGTGTACATAGGCAGTTGCTACATTGCCTCAGGATGCCCAGGTTCACCAGGTTAATAGGAGAAAGCACAGGGAATTGACCTTTGGACATGCCTGGAGGTGTGTGTAATTTATTAAGTACTGAGGATCTTTCTATTATGGAACGTTTAGTGCTGGTAGCAGTGTGTGTGCTGCAGTAATTGCTATGAGGAGTCTGAATAAGTACTAGACTTCACAGGCTAGTTTAAGCGCAGGAAAGAAGAGAAGTAGCAAGATGTAAGGTGCAGTAACCGGTAATAGTTTACCCAGCTTAGCATCACTGCACGTCGCTCAAACCCATGCAGACACGCATTGGTAATAGTGGCTATTTTAAGGTCATACTTAGCTTTGTGTTTCTTAATAGTTCTCTTAAGCCCTTTGCTAGTTTGCTTAAGTGTGGTCTTAATATAGGTTGAATGAGACCTATTTTAAGCATTAAGCAGTTTCTTTCTCTTGTTATATAAACTAATGTCTTTTGGCGTTTCCCAGTTAGGGGTCGTCACAGCGGAACTCTGGTCCACTAATGATTGGCAGTGGATTTTTACGGTGCTGAGTTGCCAGCCTGATGCCCAACCTTCAAAGAAGGCACAACCATTCATGCATGCACCTACCTGCATGTCTTTAAATGTCACTCGACCATGGGGAGGACATGCAGACTCCACACAGAAGGCGCTCCAGACGAGAATCGAACAGGAGGACCTCTTGCTGCAAGGCGACAATGCTAATGGCTGCACCACCATGGCTCTTCTTTCTCTTGTTATATGATTTATTTATATGTGTCCAGATAAGTATTTGCAGGGGAAGTAGCACCAGATTTAAAGGAAAAAATCACAAATTTATGGACTAATTTAACAAAGCATAATGATACATAAGGAATTGTGCAAGAAGTATCCATATTCGTGTGGACTAGATCAAGAATATTAGGGTCCGTAGTAGGATGGCTAACTATTTGTAAATTAGAGTTAGTATTTATATGTAAAGGAAGTATTGAGCATGCTGGCCATTGGCAATATCAGTTACCCAGTTTATTGATTGATAGCTGAAGTCCCCGAGAAAAGCTTAAAAACCTACACCCTTGACTTTCATGATGTATGCACACTGAGTACCAGCTTATTTTCATCCTCCCAGTGTGAAAACAGGAACTCAGAAAAGAGAGCCAATGAATTTTGTATTTTTTGGGTACATCTCAGTTACTGGCTATTAAGTGCACTGCGTGGATGCCAGCAAAGAAGAAATATAGAGAACTGGAAAGAAAATCAACCATAAAAGGTAAGAAGAAAACACTGACTGGGAAGAATCCTGCAGCTGTTCAGCAAAAAACAGTGCAAATTCTACCTTTGGTGCAAGATACGGCTTTCAGTAATGCACAGGGAAAAACATAACTCAAATGTGCTCAGAGCTGCTTAAAATAAATGAAATACTGAAGGAATATATCAACTCAAATAACAAAAAGCCAGAAAAATAGAATAATCTTCAAACAGATATTCAGATGCGGTGCTAAAACTGCAAAATTCAGAGGGTAAAATGAAGAAAAGGCTAGTTGAGCATTAGACTGCTCAAGAAGGGATATTTCAATAAATGGTAGAAATAGAGGACACAGCATGTAGGGAAAACCTGAGATTTTCTGCTATACTAGAGAAACTGGAAGGAACAGACTATTAATTTTATGAAAGCACAAATAAGCAAGAGTAAGATTTGATAATTGAAAAGGCACATTGTTTGTATGCTGTAAACCTGGCCATGAGAAAGCAACCAAGACTTCTAATAGTAAAGATGCAATCCTACCAGCTAATAGAGCTGATTCTGACAAAACGGTGGCATAAGGACAACATACTAAAAGTGGGTGACTACAGTGTCTGTGGAAAATGATTACTCACTGTACGCCATGCAGAAGATGGGTACATTTATTCCAGCAAGCAGTGAATGTTGAGAAGCAAGTGTGAGATTTAAGCAGCTGTATTGAGGTGTCTCCAGAATATTTCTTCCTGGAGGGTCAACGTAATTTTTTGTGTAGAACATACTAAGGAGGAATTACAGTAGTTTGCCCAACAAAAAGTGAGCTGTGAAATAGAAAGGGATTCTGCTTCTTATTCTTCTCAGAAAAAAACAATACAGAGACTGTGCCAGTGAAACCTTTGCTAATGTTCCAAAGGAAAATGCTTGAGAAACAGAAAAAAGTACAGGAGTTGACTAGAAGAACCAGGAGTACGTTGAAAATGAACCAGAGACTGGAGTTTGGAGATGGAGATTAAAAGGAAGAAAACCAACAACTCAGAAATGAATGAATAAATGTGGGATTACAAACCATCACTCACATTTGTGAAATATGCTAAAACAAAAAAACTGGAAGTATTGGACTTTTTGATTTTATTAAACTTCTGGAGGACTCTAAAGCAAATGCCTACTTCATGTCATTAATGTTTGGAAGAGCATTATGGAGAGGTGAAGAGGAAGGAAAGAGATACTTGTAAGTAAAATCATTTTTGTTTTAACAGTATTTTTTATAAAACATGACATTTACTGCATGTTATATTGTGAAGCTTTTTTCAGTTATTTTTCCGTGTAATAGGGATACTAAATTAAACAGGTGCCCTTTTCCATTCATCTTTCTTTCTTTCTTTCTTTCTTTCTTTCTTTCTTTCTTTCTTTCTTTCTTTCTTTCTTTCTTTCTTTCTTCTTCTTCTGCTATAGGAAATGTGGGCACTGTAATGAAAAAAAAGAGAAGAAAGCCTGGACAAAAGCGTATGATATAAGTAAAACAAATGTACTTTTTCTTACTTTGAATAGGGTAGTGGCCGGATTAAGACCCGTGGCTTGATCTAACAGTAAGTTTTAAGTGGAAGCAAGTAAATAAAAGAACATTAAATATAATGAAACGTTTTCCTTTGGCAAATAAATGTTCATAGTGCAAGACTAGAAGCTTGTAGCTGAAGGCAACTGTGTATCTGATTTTCATGTTTCTATGGAGATAGTTGATGACAATAAAACAGAATACTTTTTCTTTCAAATGTTTTCTGAAAGCATTCAAGTTGTTTTCCATATCTGGGAGAAAAATAAAGGTAAGACAAAAACAGACCACTTCGTGTATGTAGAAGCACAGACTGTACCATGCATCTTAGCATGGATAATCTTCATTATACATTGATTCAAGACTGTGAGCAGTTATGCTAACTGTCAATCTGGGAAAATTGTTCTGATTAGCAGGGTTAAATTTCATTGTTTGAAGATGTACATAGATTTGTGTATTTTAACAGTTATAGGAGTGTTCTGAGTGTATGATTGCTTTATTTGTTTGAGGGTTTTCATTAAAATAAAAAGTCTTGTAGAGTATGACATAGGTTCAAATGGATATGACAAGAAACAACTGTGTAAAAGATCAACCTTCTAAACATTAGTGTATGGATGTGACACAAAAGGCAAATCTACAGATTAAAAAATGCTGTTATATATAACAGGTGGGAATAATAACTTCTTATAATAATGGCAACACTTTCTATATTATCTTTGAATGTGAATGGCCTCATGGGTATATGCAGAAAAGAAAGAGTAGTAAACTATTAAAAATGCAGAATGCAAATAGCTATGCTACAGGAGACAACATTTCTAAAGGAATGAACCTGTGAATTTGATAAAAAAAGGATTTCATGATGGTTATTTAGCAGAATATCTAGGACAAAGGAAAAGGGAAGCACTTGTATTAATTGCTAGAGGAGCTCTAATAGTGATAGAAGAGGGAAAAATATAATGGTAGATTTGTAGTAGTAAGGGGCCACTGGCAAAGGAGGAGGATTGCTCTGGCATGTATTTATATTCCACCTAAAACTACTACAATGGAGCTGAAGAAAATTCTGGGAGAAGTAATCAGCTTTCAGCAAGGAATATTACTTATAAGTGGGGACTGGAGTTTGATTTGGTCAGGTACATACCGATGGGGCATAGCACTCAATGAGGAGTCTGTTGAGGGCTGCATACAGTGGAATAATGATGTCCTTGGACCTAGATGCCATGTCCTTG
Source organism: Protopterus annectens (assembly GCF_019279795.1). Lineage (NCBI taxonomy): Eukaryota > Metazoa > Chordata > Ceratodontiformes > Protopteridae > Protopterus > Protopterus annectens. The sequence continues at coordinate 1,489,637,182 of NC_056745.1, read as the reverse complement.
CTTATAAGCTGAGCAACAAGAAAGATTTCCTTCCTACCTTAGACACATTTTGCTCGAAAGCCAGGTTACTATCTACATGTGTAACTAAATCCCTGACTACTGGTTCTACTCTTAAGGATGTACTTTTGATGAGGTCATTTCCTGGGGTGGCTGACTTCCCAAAGGGTACTATTACGCATTTCTTGGCATTGAGTTTAAAGCCATGGCTTTGGCACCAGTCATTTATCTATGTTAGGGATGCTTTCTTTAGCACAACTTTTGTTTTAGTAGACTTAATTTGCCCTCTTAATTCTTTGTTTAGATTGATGGGAGTGTTTTTATCATGCTATGTGTAACATTTCCTAGTCTTAACTATGACTTTTTCCTTTTGTTGTACTACCTGTTTTTGTTTGGATTCCACAAGGGTGATTTTTTTTTAAGTTAGTTCTGGGCTTATTTCTGGTAGGCATAGCTGTCTCTATGCATTTATTGACAGGGTTTTTGTGAACAATTCCGTATAGGCAGCTGTGTTCTCGGGGTTTGGTGGGCTTGAAATTTTGACAGGTTATCACTTACTAGTAAGAAGTTTGCCTTGCAATAGTTCCTAGATGTTAAGAGGTTAGCAGGGGGGCACAGAACTGATTTTTATTATGAAGGAGACAGCTTGGTGGTTTGACCTTACCATATATGACACTACACTAGGGATGGGGTGTACAACATTCTCCCATGTTTGTGAGTACCAGGTCAAGTATGTTTGTACCTGTAGTGGGAATTTGGACTATCTGGTCTAAGGTGTTTGTTTTTACAAAGTTCAGAAATCTCGGGACCTGTAAATTTTGGGTCATGTAGGTATTCTAGTTTATAGTGAGGTAGTTGAAGTCACCCATGGATATGGTATTGGGTTGAATGGTAAGGGCATCCAGTAAATCCAAGTATGAGTTATGGGTTTCTTGGGTCATAGAGGGTGACTTATAGCTTGTAAGGATATGATATGTAACTTTGCTTATGGTAATCTGGACATAAGCACAAGTGTGTCAGCCTGTTTGACTAGTCTTGAGGTGAGTTTGTTGTTGATATAGATTGAGACACCTCCATGTTCGAACCCTACCTGTGCAGGAGCTTACCTGAATGTGTGGAAAGTATTGTAGCCTTGCTTCTGAGGTGGTCTCTGCAGCTTCAAAATATGCCTCAGTAACAGCATAGATGTCCACATTCTCCAAGGTGAGGAGAGCCTGGAGGGAGCTGAGTTTCTTGTTTAGGCTACTGGCATTGTGTAGTAACACTTAGGTTGGTTTTGCTTTTTTGGAAGGTTTGTCAGTTTGTCATTGATTATAAAAGGCACTATGGAGGAAGACAATGTTTAATTTGAAAGCCTAAGAGGGGCATTTGCAGACCATCCTTAGCAAAGCAATGTGGTATGTTGGCCATATCCTCCTGTGCTGACAAGTATTTTATGCTCCTTGTAGCAGACAGAGCATGACAGCAGAAACTGAGCCAGTTACTGACGTCAATAATCCTTGGTGAAGGTGAATGCTGCTCAGTGCTGGGAACATTGTGGCATCATCCTTGGTGAAGGTGAATGCTGCTCAGTGTTGGGAACATTGTGGCATCATCCTTGGTGAAGGTGAATGCTGCTCAGTGCTGGGAACATTGTGGTATCATCCTTGGTGAAGGTGAATGCTGCTCAGTGCTGGGAACATTGTGGCATCATCCTTGGTGAAGGTGAATGCTGCTCAGTGCTGGGAACATTGTGGCATCATCCTTGGTGAAGGTGAATGCTGCTCAGTGCTGGGAACATTGTGGCATCATCCTTGGTGAAGGTGAATGCTGCTCAGTGCTGGGAATATTGTGGCATCATCCCTGGTGAAGGTGAATGCTGCTCAGTGCTGGGAACATTGTGGCATCATCCTTGGTGAAGGTGAATGCTGCTCAGTGCTGAGAACATTGTGGCATCATCCTTGGTGAAGGTGAATGCTGCTCAGTGCTGGGAACATTGTGGCATCATCCATGGTGAAGGTGAGTGCTGCTCAGTGCTGGGAACATTGTGGCATCATCCTTGGTGAAGGTGAATGCTGCTCAGTGCTGGGAACATTGTGGCATCATCCTTGGTGAAGGTGAATGCTGCTCAGTGCTGGGAACATTGTGGCATCATCCTTGGTGAAGGTGAATGCTGCTCAATGCTGGGAACGTTGTGGCATCATCCTTGGTGAAGGCGAATGCTGCTCAGTGCTGGGAACATTGTGGCATCATCCTTGGTGAAGGCGAATGCTGCTCAGTGCTGGGAACATTGTGGCATCATCCTTGGTGAAGGTGAATGCTGTTCAGTGCTGGCAACATTGTGGCATCATCATTGGTGAAGGTGAATGCTTCTCAGTGCTGGAAACATTGTGGCATCATCTTTGGTAAAGGTGAATGCTGATCAGTGCTGGGAACATTGTGGCATCATCCTTGGTGAAGGTGAATGCTGCTCAGTGCTGGGAACATTGTGGCATCATCCTTGGTGAAGGTGAATGCTGCTCAGTGTTAAGAACATTGTGGCATCATCCTTGGTGAAGGTGAATGCTGCTCAGTGCTGGGAACATTGTGGCATCATCGCTGGTGAAGGTGAATGCTGCTCAGTGCTGGGAACATTGTGGCATCATCCTTGGTGCAGGTGAATGCTGCTCAGTGTTGTGAACATTGTGTCATCATCCTTGGTGAAGGGAATGCTGCTCAGTGCTGGGAACATTGTGGCATCATCCTTGGTGAAGGTGAATGCTGCTCAGTGCTGGGAACATTATGGCATCATCCTTGGTGAAGGTGAATGCTGCTCAGTTCTGGGAACATTGTGGCATCATCCTTGGTGAAGGTGAATGCTGCTCAGTGCCAGGAACATTGTGGCATCATCCTTGTTGAAGGTGAATGCTGCTCAGTGCTGGGAACATTGTGGCATCATCCTTTGTGAAGGTGAATGCTGCTCCATGCTGGGAACATTGTGGCATCATCCTTGGTGAAAGTGAATGCTGCTCAGTGCTGGGAACATTGTGGCATCATCCTTGGTGAAGGTGAATGCTGCTCCATGCTTGGAACATTGTGGCATCATCCTTGGTGAAGGTGAATGCTGCTCAGTGCTGGGAACCTTGTGGCATCCTCACTGGTGAAGGTGAATGCTGCTCAGCACTGGGAACATTGTGGCATCATCCATGGTGAAGGTGAATGCTGCTCAGTGCTGGGAACATTGTGGCATCATCCTTGGTGAAGGTGAATGCTGCTCAGCGCTGGGAACATTGTGGCATCATCCTTGGTGAAGGTGAATGCTGCTCAGTGCTGGGAACATTGTGGCATCATCCTTGGTGAAGGTGAATGCTGCTCAGTGCTGGGAACATTGTGGCATCATCCTTGGTGAAGGTGAATGCTGCTCAGTGCTGGGAACATTGTGGCATCATCCTTGGTGAAGGTGAATGCTGCTCAGTGCTGGGAACAGTGTGGCATCATCCTTGGTGAAAGTGAATGCTGCTCAGTGCTGGGAACATTGTGGCATCATCCTTGGTGAAGGTGAATGCTGCTCCATGCTTGGAACATTGTGGCATCATCCTTGGTGAAGGTGAATGCTGCTCAGTACTGGGAACATTGCGACATCATCCTTGGTGAAAATGAATGCTGCTTAGTGCTGGGAACATTGTGGCATCATCCTTGGTGAAGGTGAATGCTGCTCAGTGCTGGGAACCTTGTGGCATCATCACTGGTGAAGGTGAATGCTGCTCAGCACTGGGAACATTGTGGCATCATCCATGGTGAAGGTGAATGCTGCTCAGTGCTGGGAACATTGTGGCATCATCCTTGGTGAAGGTGAATGCTGCTCAGCGCTGGGAACATTGTGGCATCATCCTTGGTGAAGGTGAATGCTGCTCAGTGCTGGGAACATTGTGGCATCATCCTTGGTGAAGGTGAATGCTGCTCAGTTCTGGGAACATTGTGGCATCATCCTTGGTGAAGGTGAATGCTGCTCGGTGCCGGGAACATTGTGGCATCATCCTTGTTGAAGGTGAATGCTGCTCAGTGCTGGGAACATTGTGGCATCATCCTTTGTGAAGGTGAATGCTGCTCCATGCTGGGAACATTGTGGCATCATCCTTGGTGAAAGTGAATGCTGCTCAGTGCTGGGAACATTGTGGCATCATCCTTGGTGAAGGTGAATGCTGCTCCATGCTTGGAACATTGTGGCATCATCCTTGGTGAAGGTGAATGCTGCTCAGTACTGGGAACATTGCAACATCATCCTTGGTGAAAATGAATGCTGCTTAGTGCTGGGAACATTGTGGCATCATCCTTGGTGAAGGTGAATGCTGCTCAGTGCTGGGAACCTTGTGGCATCATCACTGGTGAAGGTGAATGCTGCTCAGCACTGGGAACATTGTGGCATCATCCATGGTGAAGGTGAATGCTGCTCAGTGCTGGGAACATTGTGGCATCATCCTTGGTGAAGGTGAATGCTGCTCAGTGCTGGGAACATTGTGGCATAATCCATGGTGAAGGTGAGTGCTGCTCAGTGCTGGGAACATTGTGGCATCATCCTTGGTGAAGGTGAATGCTGCTCAGTGCTGGGAACATTGTGGCATCATCCTTGGTGAAGGTGAATGCTGCTCAGTGCTGGGAACATTGTGGCATCATCCTTGGTGAAGGTGAATGCTGCTCAATGCTGGGAACGTTGTGGCATCATCCTTGGTGAAGGCAAATGCTGCTCAGTGCTGGGAACATTGTGGCATCATCCTTGGTGAAGGCGAATGCTGCTCAGTGCTGGGAACATTGTGGCATCATCCTTGGTGAAGGTGAATGCTGTTCAGTGCTGGCAACATTGTGGCATCATCATTGGTGAAGGTGAATGCTTCTCAGTGCTGGAAACATTGTGGCATCATCTTTGGTGAAGGTGAATGCTGATCAGTGCTGGGAACATTGTGGCATCATCCTTGGTGAAGGTGAATGCTGCTCAGTGTTAAGAACATTGTGGCATCATCCTTGGTGAAGGTGAATGCTGCTCAGTGCTGGGAACATTGTGGCATCATCGCTGGTGAAGGTGAATGCTGCTCAGTGCTGGGAACATTGTGGCATCATCCTTGGTGCAGGTGAATGCTGCTCAGTGTTGTGAACATTGTGTCATCATCCTTGGTGAAGGGAATGCTGCTCAGTGCTGGGAACATTGTGGCATCATCCTTGGTGAAGGTGAATGCTGCTCAGTGCTGGGAACATTATGGCATCATCCTTGGTGAAGGTGAATGCTGCTCAGTTCTGGGAACATTGTGGCATCATCCTTGGTGAAGGTGAATGCTGCTCAGTGCCGGGAACATTGTGGCATCATCCTTGTTGAAGGTGAATGCTGCTCAGTGCTGGGAACATTGTGGCATCATCCTTTGTGAAGGTGAATGCTGCTCCATGCTGGGAACATTGTGGCATCATCCTTGGTGAAAGTGAATGCTGCTCAGTGCTGGGAACATTGTGGCATCATCCTTGGTGAAGGTGAATGCTGCTCCATGCTTGGAACATTGTGGCATCATCCTTGGTGAAGGTGAATGCTGCTCAGTACTGGGAACATTGCGACATCATCCTTGGTGAAAATGAATGCTGCTTAGTGCTGGGAACATTGTGGCATCATCCTTGGTGAAGGTGAATGCTGCTCAGTGCTGGGAACCTTGTGGCATCATCACTGGTGAAGGTGAATGCTGCTCAGCACTGGGAACATTGTGGCATCATCCATGGTGAAGGTGAATGCTGCTCAGTGCTGGGAACATTGTGGCATCATCCTTGGTGAAGGTGAATGCTGCTCAGCGCTGGGAACATTGTGGCATCATCCTTGGTGAAGGTGAATGCTGCTCAGTGCTGGGAACATTGTGGCATCATCCTTGGTGAAGGTGAATGCTGCTCAGTGCTGGGAACATTGTGGCATCATCCTTGGTGAAGGTGAATGCTGCTCAGTGCTGGGAACATTGTGGCATCATCCTTGGTGAGGGTGAATGCTGCTCAGTGCTGGGAACAGTGTGGCATCATCCTTGGTGAAGGTGAATGCTGCTCAGTGCTGGGAACATTGTGACATCATCCTTGGTGAAGGTGAATGCTGCACAATGCTAGGCATATACCAGACTAGGACACATAGTTTTAGAGCACCATAATGTCTTTCATTGTATAATCAGGTCATTTACACCCACATGGAATATGACTGATTCATACTGGTACTTTTGGTCTAATGACTTGAATGTGTCTGTTATTTGGCAGATCCTGACTCCTGACAGAGAGCTGCCCATGATTTTTTTCTTATTCAATCTGGTAAACTGGATGTCTGTATGCTTCACAGTGGAGTACTCTCTGATGAAAATGTTGGGTGATGTGTTGGCTTGACTTATGGGCTTAGCAGTTGAGGCTGCAAATGCTGCAGCTGCTGTATGTGCTGTGTTTGGTGTTGTTCTGGTAAACTGTTTTTGGCATTTCTAAGAATTATTTTTTGGCAACACGATTTAGGAAGGTTGCTTTTAGGTGACACAGCATATGCTGGTCTATGTGCTATGTCTGTTTGGTACAATGCTTATGTTAATGACAAGTGGATTGGTGTTTCGAATGCTTTTGTGTGAGACTCTTGTTTCCAGTGACATTATGTAATTACATCTCTCACATACACATACTGCATCCATTACTCTAAGGATTATTTGGTTGACAGTAAATATGAGAGTGCCCATCACCTTCAAGAAACAAGTCAGTTTTTTTTATAGAGATGGGGTTGGCAATAGAAATTTTACTGAGTTGAGGCTAAGGGAGATTGAGTAGAAAGTATAAGACAGTGAGATGAATGTAGAAGTGAATTTTATTTTATTTTATTTGCATTTGTTGACTCTGTTGGTAGACTGATCCTAAGACTCTTTTCGAAAACACCTTGGGTCAAGGATACAAGATATTATATATAAACATAAGTAAAACGAGAATATCACATGCTGGTTGGTGCTTACATAAAAACTCACACAGTTTAAGTAAATGCAAAGAATGATCAGGGCTTTACACCAGGAACATCAAGGACAAGGAATCATGACCGATACATATACGCACACACTGTATATCTATAGCCAGGGCTTTACAACAGGAACAATAAGGACAAGGAATCATGACCGATAAATATACGCACATATTGTGCATTCATAGCCAGGGCTTTAAAACAGGAAAACTAAAGACAAGGAATCATGAGCGATACATATATGCACATATTGTGCATCCATAGCCAGGGCATTACAACAGGAACAATAAGGACAAGGAATCATAGGTGATACATATACGCACATATTGTGCATCCATAGCCAGGGCTTTACAATAGGAACAACAAGGAGAAGGATTCATGAGCAATACATATATGCACATATTGTACGTCAATAGCCACGGCTTTACAACAGAAACAATAAGGACAAGGAATCATGACCAATACATATACGCACATATTGTGCAACCATAGCAGGTCTTTAAAACAGGAGCAATAAAGACAAAAAATCATGACCGATACATATATGCATATATTGTGCATTCCTAGCCAGGGCTTTACAACAGGAATAATAAGGACAAGGAATCATGACCGATACATATACGCACATATTGTACATCCATAGCCAGGGCTCTACAACAGGAACAATAAGAACAAGGAATCATGACCGATACATATATGCACATATTGTACATCCATAGCCAGGGCTTTACATTAGGAACAATAAGGACAAGGAATCATGACCGATACATATATGCACATATTGTACATCCATAGCTAGGGCTTTACAATAGTTATAATAAGGACAAGGAATCATGACCGATACATATACGCACATACTGTACATCCATAGCCCGGGTTTTACAACAGGAACAATAAGGACAAAGAATTATGAGTGATACATATACGCACATATTGTACATCCATAGCCAGGGCTTTATACCAGGAGCAATAAGGACAAGGAATAATGAGCGATACATATATGCACATATTGTACGTCCATAGCCAGCGCTTTACAACAGGAACAATAAGGACAAGGAATCATGAGCGATACATATACGCACATATTGTACATCCATAGCCAGGGCTTTATACCAGGAGCAATAAAGACAAGGAATCATGACTGATACATATACGCACATATTGTGCATCCATAGTCAGGGCTTTACAACAGGAACAATAAGGACAAGGAATCATGACCGATACATATATGCACATATTGTACATCCATAGCCAGGGCTTTACAACATGAACAATAAGGACAAGGAATCATGAACGATACATATACACACATATTGTACATCCATAGCCAGGGCTTTACAAAAGAAACAATAAGGACAAGGAATCATGAGTGATACATATATGCACATATTGTTCATCCATAGCCAGGGCTTTACAACAGGAACAATAAGGACAAGGAATCATGACCGAAACACATATGCACATATTGTGCATCCATAGCCAGGGCTTTACAACAGGAACAATAAGGCCAAGGAATCACGAGTGATACAAATATGCACATATTGTGCATCCATAGCCAGGGCTTTAACAACAGGAACAATAAGGACAAGGAATCATGACCGATACATATATGCACATATTGTACATCCATAGCCAGGGCTTTACAGCATGAACAATAAGGACAATGAATCATGAACGATACATACTCACATATTGTACATCCATAGCCAGGGTTTTACAACAGGAACAATAAGGACAAGGAATCATGAGCGATACATATACACACATATTGTAGATGCATAGCCAGGCTTTTACAACAGGAACTATAATGACGAGGAACCATGACCGATACGTATATGCACATATTGCACATCCATAGCCAGGGCTTTACAACAGGAGCAATAAGGACAAGGAATCATGAGCGATACATATACTCACATATTGTACATCCATAGCCAGGGCTTTACAACAGGAACAATAAGGACAAGGAATCATGACTGATACATATACGCACATATTGTGCATCCATAGCCAGGGCATTACAACGGGAACAATAAGGACAAGGAATCATGACCGATACATATACGCACATATTGCACATCCATAGCCAGGGTTTTACAACAGGAACAATAAGGACAAGGAATCATGAGCGATACATATGCACACATACGGTACATCCATAGCCAAGGGCTTTACAAAAGAAACAATAAGGACAAGGAATCATGACCGATACATATATGCACATATTGTACATCCATAGCCAAGGCTTTTCTACAGGAGCAATAAGGACAAGGAATAATGAGTGATCCATATACGCACATATTGTACATCGATAGCCAGGGCTTTACAACAGGAGCAATAAGGACAAGGAATCATGACCGATACATATACTCACATATTGTACATCCATAGCCAGGGTTTTACAACAGGAACAATAAGGACAGAGGATCATGAATGATACATATACGCACATATTGTACATCCATAGCCAAGGCTTTACTACAGGAGCAATAAGGACAAGGAATAATGAGTGATCCATATATGCACATATTGTACATCCCTTGCCTGGGCTTAACAATAGGAACAATAAGGACAAGGAGTCATGAGCGATATATATACGCACATATTGTGCATCCATAGTCAGAGTTTTACAACACGAACAAAAAGGACAAGGAATCATGACCGATACATATACACACATATTGTACATCCCTAGCCAGCGCTTTACAACAGGAACAATAAGGACAAGGAATCATGAGCGATAATATACGCACATATGGTACATCCATAACCAGGGCTTTACAACAGGAACAATAAGGACAAGGAATCATGACCGATACATATACGCACATATTGCACATCCATAGCCAGAGATTTACAAAAGAAAAAATAAGGACAAGGAATTATGAGTGATACATATACGCACATATTGTACATCCATAGCCAGAGCTTTACAACAGAAACAATAAGGACTAGGAATAATGACCGAAACATATACACACATATTGTGCATCCATAGCCAGGGCTTTACAACAGGAACAATAAGGACAAGGAATCATGAACGATACATATACGTACATATTGTGCATCCATAGACAGGGCTTTATAACAGGAATAATAAGGACAAGGAATCATGACCGATACATATACGTACATATTGTGCAATCATAGCCAGGGCTTTACAATAGGAACAACAAGGAGAAGGATTCATGAGAGATACATATATGCACATATTGTATGTCCATAGCCAGGGCTTTACAACAGGAACAATAAGGAGAAGGAATCATGACCAATACATATACGCACATATTGTGCAACTATAGCAGGTCTTTAAAACAGGAGCAATAAAGACAAAGAATCATGACCGATACATATAGGCATATATTGTACATTCCTAGCCAGGGCTTTACAACAGGAACAATAAGGACAAGGAATCAAGAGTGATACATATACGCACATATTGTGCATCCAAAACCAGGGTTTTACTACAGAAACAATAAGGACAAGGAATCATGACCGATACATATAGGCACATATTGTACATCCATAACCAGGGCTTTACAACAGGAAAAATAAGGACAAGGAATCATGAGCGACACATATACACACATATTGTACATTAATAGCTAGCGCTTTACAACAGAAACAATAAGGACAAGTAATCATGACCGATACATATACGCACATATTGTGCATCCATAGCCAGGGCTTTACAACACGAACAATAAGGACAAGGAATCATGACCGATACATATACGCACATATTGCACATCCATAGCCAGGGTTTTACAATAGGAACAATAAGGACAAGGAATCATGACCGATACATATACGCACATATTACACACCCATAGCCAGGAACAGTAAGGACAAGGAATCATGACCGATACATATACGCACATATTGCACATCCATAGCTAGGCTTTACAATAGTTTCAATAAGGACAAGGAATCATGACCGATACATATACGCACATATTGTACATCCATAGCCAGGGCTTTATACCAGGAGCAATAAAGACAAGGAATCATGACCGATACATATACGCACATATTACACATCCATAGCCAGGAACAGTAAGGACAAGGAATCATGACCAATACATATACGCACATATTGTACATCCATAGCCAGGGTTTTACAACAGAAACAATAAGGACAAGGAATCATGAGTGATACATACACGCACATATGGTGCATCCATAGCCAGGGCTTTAGAACATGAATAATAAGGACTAGGAATCATGACCGATACATATACGCACATATTGTACATCCATAGCCAGGGCATTACAGCAGCAACAATAAGGACAAGGAATCATGACCGATACATATACGCACATATTGTACATCCATAGCCATGGTTTTACAACAGGAACATTAAGGATAAGGTATCATGAGCGATACATATACGCACATATTGTACATCCATAGCCAGGTCTTTACAACAGGAACTATAAGGACAAGGAATCGTGACCGATACATATATGCACATATTGTACATCCATAGCCAGGGCTTTACAACAGGAGCAATAAGGACAAGGAATCATGAGCGATACATATACGCACATATTGTGCTTCCATAGCCAGGGATTTATAAAAGAAAAAATAAGGACAAGGAATTATGAGTGATACATATACGCACATATTGTACATCCATAGCCAGAGCTTTACAACAGTCACAATAAGGACAAGGAATCATGACCGATACATATACGCACATATTGTACATCCATACCCAGGATTTTACAACAGGACCAATAAGGACAAGGAATCATGACCAATACATATACGAACATATTGTGCGTCCATAGCCAGGGCATTACAACAGGAACAATAAGGACAAGGAATCATGACTGATACATATACGCACATATTGCACATCCATAGCCAGGATTTTACAACAGGAACAATAAGGACAAGGAATCATGACCGATACATATACGCATATATTGTGCATCCATAGCCAGGGCTTTAAATCAGGAATAATAAGGACAAGGAATCATGACCGATACATATATGCACATATTGTACATCCATAGCTAGGGCTTTACAATAGTTACAATAAGAACAAGGAATCATGACCGATACATATACACACATATTGTACATCCATAGCCAAGGCTTTACTAAAGGAGCAATAAGGACAAGGAATAATGAGTGATCCATATACTCACATATTGTACATCCATAGCCATGGCTTTACAACAGGAGCAATAAGGACAAGGAATCATGACCGATACATATACTCACATAGTGTACATCCATAGCCAGGGCTGTACAACAGGAACAATAAGGACAAGGAATCATGACCAATACATATACACACATATTGTACATCCCTTGCCTGGGCTTAACAATAGGAACAATAAGGACAAGGAATCATAAGCGATACAAATATGGACTCATTGTACGTCCATGGCCAGCACTTTACAACAGAAACAATAAGGGCAAGGAATTATGAGTGATACATATATGCACATATTGTACATCCATAGCCAGAGCTTTACAACACGAACAATAAGGACAAGGAATCATGACCGATACATATACGCACATATTGTGCATCCATAGCCAGGGCTTTACAACAGGAACAATAAGGACACGGAATCATGAGTGATACATATACGCACATATTGCACATCCACAACCAGGGCTTTACAACAGGAACAATAAGGACAAGGAATCATGACCGATACATATATGCACATATTGTACATCCATAGCTAGGGCTTTACAGCAGGAACAATAAGGAGAAGGAATCATGACCGATACATATACGCACATATTGCACATCCAATGCCAGGGCATTACAACAGGAACAATAAGGACAAGGAATCATGAGTGATACACATATTGTACATCCATAGCCAGGGTTTTACAACAGGAACAATAAAAACAAGGAATCATGAACGATACATATACGCACATATTGTGCATCCACAGCCAGGGCTTTACAACAGGAACAATAAAAACTAGGAATCATGACCATTACATATACGCAGATATTGTACATCCATAGCCAGGGCTTTACTACAGGAGCAATAAGGACAAGGAATCATGACCGATACATATACACACATATTGTACATTAATAGCCAGCGCTTTACAACAGGAACAATAAGGACAAGGAATCATGACCGATACATATAGGCACATATTGTGTATCCATAGCTATGGTTTTACTACAGAAACAATAAGGACAAGGAATCATGACCGATACATATAGGCACATATTGTATATCCATAGCCAGGGCTTTACAACAGGAACAATAAGGACACAGAATCATGAGCGATACATATACGCACATATTGTACATGCATAGCCAGGTCTTTACAATAGGAACAATAAGGACAAGGAATCATGACCGATACATATATGCACATATTGTGCATCCATAGCCAGGTCTTTACAACAGGAACAATAAGGACAAGGAATCATGACCGATACATATACGCACATATTGTGCATCCATAGCCAGGTCTTTACAACAGGAACAATAAGGACAAGGAATCATGACCGATACATATACGCACATATTGTGCATCCATAGCCAGGTCTTTACAACAGGAACAAGAAGGACAAGGAATCATGACCGATACATATACGCACATACTGTACATTCTTAGCCAGGGCTTTACAACAGGAACAATACGGACAAGGAATCATGTGCGATACATATATGCACATATTGTGCGTCCATAACCAGGGCATTACAACAAGAACAATAAGGACAAGGAATCATGACTGATACATATATGCACATATTGCACATCCATTTCTAGGGCTTTACAATAGTTACAATAAGGACAAGGAATCATGACCGATACATATACGCACATGTTGTACATCCATAGCAAGGGCTTTACAACAGGAGCAATAAGGAAGAGTAATTATGACCGATACATATACGCACATATTATGCATCCATAACCAGGGCTTTACAACAGGAGCAATAAGGACAAGGAATCATGAGCGATACATATACGCTGTATTGTACATCCATAGCCAGGGCTTTACAATAGTTACAATAAGGATAAGGACTCATGTCCGATACATATTCGCACATATTATACATCCATAGCCAGGGCTTTACAACAGGAACAATAAGGACAAGGAATCATGACCGATACATATACGCACATATTGTACATCCATAGCAAGGGCTTTACAACAGGAACAATAAGGACAAGTAATTATGACCGATACATATACGCACATATTGTACATCCATAGCCAGGGCTTTACAATAGTTACAATGAGGACAAGGACTCATGACCGATACATATACGCACATATTGTACATCCATAGCCAGTGCTTTACAACAGGAACAATAAGGACAAGGAATCATGACTGATACATATATGCACATATTGTGCATCCATAGCCAGGGCTTTACAACAGGAACAATAAGGACAAGGAATCATGACCGATACATATATGCACATATTGTGCATCCATAGCCAGGGCTTTACAACAGGAGCAATAAGGACAAGTAATTATGACCGATACATATACGCATATATTGTACATCTATAGCCCGCGCTTTACAACAGGAACAATAAGGACAAGGAAGCATGACCGATACATATACGCACATATTGTACATCCATAGCCAGGGATTTACAAAAGAAACAATAAGGACAAGGAATCATGACCGATACATATACTCACATATTGTGCATCCATAGCCAGGGCTTTATAACAGGAACAATAAGGACAAGAAATCATGAGCGATACATATACGCACATATTGTACATCCATAGCCAGGGCTTCAGAACAGGAACAATAAGGACAAGGAATCATGACCGATACATATACTCACATATTGTACATCCATAGCCAGGGCTTTAGAACAGGAACAATAAGGACACAGAATCATGTGAGATACATATACACACATATTGTACATCCATAGCCAGGGCTTTAGAACAGGAACAATAAGGACAAGGAATAATGACCGATACATATAGACACATATTGTACATCCATAGCCAGGGCTTTACAACAGGAATAATAAGGACAAGGAATCATGACAGATACATATACGCACATATTGTACATCCATAGCCAGGGCTTTACAACAGGAACAATAAGGACAAGGAATCATGACCGATAAATATACGCACATATTGTACATCCATAGCCAGGGCTTTACAATAGTTACAATAAGGACAAGCAATCGTGACCGATACATATACGCACATATTGTACATCCATAGCCCGGGTTTTACAACAGGAACAATAAGGACAAAGAATTATGAGCGATATATATATATATATACGCACATATTATGCATCCATAGTCAGGGCTTTACAACAGGAACAATAAGGACAAGGAATCATGACTGATACATATACGCACATATTGTACATCCATAGCCAGGGCTTTACAACAGGAACAATAAGGACAAGGAATCATGACCGATACATATACGCACATATTATGCATCCATAACCTGGGCTTTACAACAGGAACAATAAGGACAAGGAATCATGACCAATATATATATATCTATATCTATATCTATATCTATATATATATATATATATGTGTGTGTGTGTATATATGTATATATATATATATATATATATATATATATATATATGTATATATATATATATATATATATATATATATATATATATATATATATATATATACATATATATATATATATACATATATATATATTTATATATATATATATATATATATATATATATATATATATATATATATATATATATATATATATATATTGTGCATCCATAGCCAGCGCTTTACACCAGGAACTACAAGGAGAAGGATTTATGAGCGATACATATACGCACATATGGTGCAGGGCTTTACAACCCGAATAATAAGGACAAGGAATCATGACCAATATATATACGCACATATTGTACATCCATAGCCAGGGTTTTACAGCAGGAATAATAAGGACAAGGAATCATGAACGATACATATACGCACATATTGTACATCCATAGCCAGGGCTTTACAACAGGAACAATAAGGACAAGGAATCATGACCGATACATACACGCACATATTGTGTATCCATAGCCAGGGCTTTACAACAGGAACAATAAGGACAAGGAATCATGAGTGATACATATACGCACATATTGTACATCCATAGCCAGGGCTTTACAACAGGAACAATAAGGACAAGGAATCATGAGCGATACATATACGCACATATTGCACATCCATAGCCAGGGCTTTACAACAGGAACATTAAGGACTAGGACTCATGAGTGATACATATACGCACATATTGTACATCCATAGCCAGGGTTTTACAACAGGAACAATAAGAACAAGGAATCATGAACGATACATATACACACATATTGTACATGCATAGCCAGGGCTTTACAACAGGAACAATAAGGGGAAGGAATCATGACCGATACATATAAGCACATATTGTGCATCCATAGCCAGGGCTTTACAACAGGAACAATAAAGACACAGAATCATGACCGATACATATACGCACATATTGTGCATCCATAGCCAGAGCTTTACAACCGGAACAATAAGGACACAGAATCATGACCGATACATATACGCACATATTGCACATCCATACCCAGGGCATTACAACAGGAACAATAAGAACAAGGAATCATGACCGATACATATATGCACATATTGCACATCCATAGCCAGGGCTTTACAACAGGAACAATAAGGACAAGGAATCATGAGTGATACATATACGCCGTATTGTCCATATTCTCCAAGGATATTCACACCACCAGGTTAGTTGCCCAACACAATGCGTCTGAAATTCTCCAGGTGAAACTAACACTAGGTAAGATTGCAATCCAAATTGTAGCTTGTTACAAATCCCCCACCATGCCCCAAGATTCTCACTACACCTTTCTAAACATACTGGAAAATATTAATATACAAACAAACACCCTAATACTAGGTGATTTCAACTACCCTGCCATTAACTAGGAAACCTACTCATGCACCAACACCTTTGCCCAACGGTTCTTGGAAATCATAAATTCCAGCGCCTTGAATGAACTAATCCATAGTCCCACCAGTGGTCTAATATCCTAGACGTGGTCATTACCAACATGGGAAATCGATGCTCCACACCTATATTCACTCCCTTGTTGGTCAGGTCATACCATAAGCTAATCACCCTTAACATCCACATATCACCTCCACCGTCCAGTAAGGATACCTCCATAAAAAATTTCTCCAAAGCCAACTTCATGCTACTCAAGTCAGAAGTGACAAACTTCATGACACCCATGCAGACGAGAACTGAAGTTTGAATTGTGCCATCCCAAATAGAACCAAGATGCTCTCCTCCAGAAAATGGAAGCCAATCTGGTGGTCCCCTGCCATAAACAAACTTTACAACAAAGGGAAAAAAACTGTTGCAGAAAAGAGGAAAATCCCAGGATGCAAAAAACTCCTTTAGCAGCCTCAGTAAGAAGCTGAGATTCCACATAAAATCCTCCATTGCTAGTTACAAAAATAAAATTGCCAAAGATTCCAAAGACAACCACAAGGCATTCTATAACTGTGTCAAGTATCTAAATGGCAATGCTCAGATCTGCTCTGAGCTACAACAGAATGGTGTTAAATATACTGATCCCAAGGATATTGCCAATATCCTGGCAGATTGATCCAGTGCCAACTTCACCCCCCCCCTCACCCCCTAAATGGCCTATCTCAATACTGGAAGATTGCCAAATTCCAGTAATAACAGCCACACAGGTAAAAAGCACACTCTCGAAAGCTAAGAATACAGCATCCATGGGACCAGATAACATCCCGGGCTGTGTACTTCATGAACTACAAAATGAACTGGCACCTCACCTAAGTGTCATGTCTACTCATACCCACATCTCAGGCTTTGCACCCACTGAGTGGCGCACAGCTAAATTTATCTCACTCCACAAGGGGGGATCCACCTTGGATCCCAGGAACTACCACCCTATCAGTCTGACGAGCCTGATCTGCAAGGCCATGGAACGTATTATTATGGAACTTATAAACAAAGACATTGGCAACTTTAAAACAATGGACCCCACCCAGTTTGGGTTTGTGATGGGCCGATCTGGTCTCCTGAACCTTATTGACTTCTTCAAATCAGTCTCCAGAGCTGTGGACGAAGGTAAGGCAGTCCATACATCCTATCTGGACCTCACCAAGGCCTTTGACACCATCCCCCACTCTGGATTAATAGATAAACTTACTAAGCTGGGCATTAATCCCTACATCACTCAATGGGTTGCCAACTGGCTTACTGACAGAACCCACACTGTAAAAGTAGCTGACTCAAAATCCAGCTCTAGATATGTGACAAGTGGAGTGCCTCAGGGTTCAGTCCTGGGACCTCCCTTGTTTGGCATCTACTTCTCTGAAGTACAGGCCAACACTAAGGGACTCTGGCTAACAAAGTTCGCAGATGACTGCAAACTGGCAGCCATTATTGAATCCCCAAAAGATGTGGATACTCTACAAAAGGGCCTTACAGAAACAGATGCTTGGTGCCAGAGCCATGGGCTCAAGCTCAATGCCAAGAAATGTATAGTTATCCCCTTTGGGAAAAAATATGTACCCGTGAATTATCACATAGGTGGCAGTACACTAAACACCAAAAGTGTGATAAGAGACTTAGGGACACAGGTGGACAGTGGTCTCACCTTCAATAACCACATCGCCATAACAGTCAGGAAATTCTTCTATGTGGCACACCTCATCACTAAGGGCTTTTCATCAGAAAAAAGGAGGACATTGTCCAACTGTACTCATCCCTCATTAGACCCATTATAGAATACACTGCCCCATTTGATATGTACCTCTCAAGACATCTGCAACAACTGAAAAGGCCACAGAAATACCTCACTAAAAGAATCACAGGCCTAAAGCAGATGCCCTATGCTGACAGCCTTAAAAAACTCCAGCTACACTCTGTTGCATATCGTCTACGCCGTGGTGATCTCTGCTTAACATACAAGGCCATGTCAAACCCAGAGCTCTTGGACATGTTACACTTAAAGAAATCCCAATCCCAGAGAGCCACACACTCCAGGGATCTAACTCTTGTCATCACAATAAACAAAACATGCTGGAGAGATAGGTTCCTGACCCAGAGACTCCCCAGACTCTGGAACAGACTGCCCATACATGTCAAGCAGAGCGCCTCTTTGGCCCTCTTCAAAAGGAACCTTGATGATTGGATGGGAGAAAAGAAATTCACCCCGGGATCATGTCAGTTGCCCTGCTAGTAAGGGGTTCAGGGAAGTAAGCAGTGTGGGAAGAAATAGCCAGGGAATTATTATGGCTAGGTTGTATATGCCCTAGGGCTGATAGCCTAGTACCAACCTATGAACCTACGAACCTATATACGCACATAATGTGCATCCATAGCTAGGGCTTTACTACAGGAACAATAAGGACGAGGAATCATGAGTGATACATATACGCACATATTGTACATCCATAGCCAGGGTTTTACAACAGGAACAATAAGGACACAGAATCATGACCGATACATATATGCACATATTGCACATCCATAGCCAGGGCTTTACAACAGGAACAATAAGGACAAGGAATCATGACCGATACATATACACACATATTGTATATCCATAGCCAGGGTTTCACAACAGGAACAATAAGGACAAGGAATCATGACCGATACATATATGCACATATTGTGCATCCATAGCCAGGGCTTTACAACAGGAACAATAAGGACACGGAATCATGACCGATACATATACACACATATTGTACATCCATAGCCAGGGCTTTACAACAGGAACAATAAGGACATGGAATCATGAACGATACATATACACACATATTGTACATCCATAGCCAGGGCTTTACAACATGAACAATAAGGACAAGGAATCATGAGTGATACATGTATTGTGCATCCATAGCACGTTGTGTAATGCTGAACTTCTTGGGGTAGACTTTTAGCATATTTAAGGACTGTACATCAGTAATTAACAAGGTTAATCATTTTCCTACAGTACTGATCTAGCTTGCATGTTAGTGGTACTACTATAAAACTGATAATGGGGCAGTGGTGCAGTGGTTAGCATTGTCGGCTCCCAGTAAGAGGTTCTCTGGCTTGATTCTTGGCTGAGGTGCCTTCTATGTGGAGTCTGCATATCCTCTCTGTGTTTGTATGGATTTCCTCTGGATGATCCAGTTTTCTCCCAAATTCCAAAAACATGAGCCTGGAGTGTTTCTCCCTGGGCCTCTGCTCAAAATGGGCTCTGTCCCAGTTGGAGTTTCCTGGTAAACAAATAATAAATAAAATAATGGAATGCCGGTCATTAGG
The DNA here is from genome assembly GCF_019279795.1 of Protopterus annectens. Lineage (NCBI taxonomy): Eukaryota > Metazoa > Chordata > Ceratodontiformes > Protopteridae > Protopterus > Protopterus annectens. The sequence goes on along the minus strand of NC_056745.1, from coordinate 1,489,616,904 downwards.
AATTACTTAAGCAGAGCTGATGTAACCGTCAGTAGTTTGTCTTGGGTCCTGTTTTCATTTCCATTTACTGTCTGCAGTGAGACACTTTTTCAGTTAAGTTTTAAGGCTCTTCAGCTCAGACAGTAGCCTTATGTCTTCTGGGATTGGGTTTCAGCAAGCTGGTGCAATTTTGTAAAATGCACTTTCAGTGGTGGTAAGTTTAAATAGGAGTCTTACTAACCAGATACAATCATTTGTTGAGAGCAATTGGGTACATCATCTGATGTCTAACAATTTCTTTAGCTGTGGACAGTAGCTTTCAAAAAGCAGTTTAAAGATAAGAGTTGCCAGGTAGAAAGGGAGGCAACTGGCAATGTCTCCCTTTTTTGTTGGTTGGTACAGAGATGCTTATTAGAGCTGGAAAGATGTACAAACTCATTATTTTTTTCACTTGCTTCCATCAAGTAAATGTTCTGGGCAGAGGGGGATGTTATGACAGGAAGACCATATTCCAGTCTGCATAGCGAGATGCTGATAGCTATAGTGTGCCTAGCTTCAGATGTAAGCAAGTTGGAAATTTTGTAGGACTTTGACCTGGTTAATTACCTTCTCTACTTGGGTTTGCGCATGTGCATGAAACCTGAGTGATTGATCAATAGTTGCACAAAGGTACTTTTCAGTAGTTGTGAGAGGAAGGGGACCCTGAATGAGTCAGTAATGTAGGGAAGGTACCTCTAAGTTTCTGAATTATTCCCAATATCATAGTGGTAGCTTTTGTAGTGTTGATGGAGAAATTGAAAGTTACAAGCCAATTCCATATCCACGCAAATTGTTACTGAAATTGAATGGTGATGGTGCTTGTGTGGGTCCCTGCTATTGTAAGGACAAAAATGATGGGCAGATCTCATTGGAGGTCACCATATACAAAGCAAAGATGAGGGGCCCAAGGAATGAGCCTTGAGGGACACCCTTGTTTTTAGTTCCAGGGTCAAAGATTTCTTACCAAAAAAGAAAGATCTTCAATCCTTCTTCTTCTTCTTTCAGCTGCTCCCGTTAGCGGTCACCAGAGTTGATCACCTGTTTCCATTTCTTCCTGTCCTCTGCATCTTGCTCTGTCACACCAACCACCTGCATGTCCTCTCTCACCACATCCATAAACCTTATCTCAGGCCTTCCTCTTTTCCTGTTACCTGGCAGCTTCATCCTTAGCATCTTTTTCCCAATATACTCTGCATCCCTCCTCAGCACATGTCCAAACCAACACAGTCTCACCTCTCTGGCTTTGTCTCCAAACCGTCCAACCTGAACTGACCCTCTAATATACTGATTCCGAATCCTGTCCATCCTCATCACACCCAATGCAAATCTTAACATCTTGTCATCTCCAGCTCTGTCTTTTCGTCAGTGCCACCATCTCCAACCTATATAATATAGTTAGTCTCGCTACCCTCTTGTAGATCTTGCCTTTCACTCTTTCTGGTACTCGTCTGTCACAAATCACTCCTGACACTCTTCTCCACCCATTCCCCCCTCCTGAACTCTCTTCTTCAACTCTCTTCCACACTCACCATTACTCTGAACTGTTGATCCTAAGTATTTAAACTCATCCACCTTCGCCACCTCTACTCCCTGCATCCTCACCATTCCTCTAGCCTCCCCTCATTGACACACATATATGCTGTTTTAGTCCTGCTGACCTTCATTCCTGTCCTCTCTAGAGCATATCACTCCTAAACCTTTTCCCTACTCTCACTACAGATCACAATGTCATCTGCAAACATCATAGTCCACAGAGACTCCTGTCTGATCTCATCTGTCAACCTGTCCATCATCATTGCAAATAAGAAAGGGCTCAGAGCTGATCCTTGATGTAGTCCCACCTCCAACTTGAACACATCCATCAGTTCTACCGCAGACCTTACCACTGTCACACTGACCTTGTACATATCCTGTACCACTCTTACATACTTCTGTGCCAGAAAGCCAGGAACTGGGAATGCACAAGCCAGTGCATTTCTTTGTGCCGGTCCCAAGCCCAGATAAATGGGGAGGGTTACGTCAGGAAGGGAATCCGGTGTAAAACTTTTGCCAAGTGACATATGTGGACAACAACCTTCAGTCACGCTAGCATCCTAAAATATTTGTATGACCATCCTTATACTTATTAGCCTATTGGCTGCTCTTAGGTGACCTGTGTCCAATGTTTTTAGCCAATCTCTAGTTGACCTCCGATTTCTTCTCAAAACCAGTTCATCTACAGACACACCAGAGACCTAAATCTATACCAAAACATTAACAAGACCCCCTGGAGAGATAGGTTCCTTTCTAGCCCAGCTATTCACAGCCTATGGAATAAATCGCCATTACAGGTTAAACAAAGTACGACTATGACTGCCTGTGACTGGAGAGATGCACACAAATTTACACCAGGGTTATCATGTACACTCCTACTCAATCTGGGAAGTAAGTGGCAGTAAGTGCTTGACAAGGGGAGGACTTTTATGTTTGGCAACTTAAGGTGTGTATGGCCAGGCATTTTGTGGCCCTATAATCCCGTGCCTGGTCTTGTTCACATGTTCCTGTGTATCCCTGCAACTGAATGTGGTGCTATTGTGTGCTGTGATTGGTAACATAATGTAAGACTATTATGTGCTGTGATCTGGTAATGTAATGTAGGACTTTTGTGTGTGTTGTGCTCTGGTAACTTAATGTGGAGTACTGTGTGTTGTGATTTGGTAACTTAATGTAAGTCTATTGTGTGTTGAGATCTGGTAACTTAATGCAGGACTTTTGTGTGTGTTGTGATCTGGTAACTTAATGTAGGACTTTTGTGTATTGTGATCTGGTAACTTAATGCAAGACTACTGTGTGTTGTGATCTGGTAACTTAATGTAGGACTACTGTGTGTTGTTATCTGATAACTTAATGCAGGACTTTTGTGTGTGCTGTGATTTGGTAACTTAATGCAGGACTACTGTGTGTTATGATCTGGTAACGTAATGTGGACTACTATGTATTGTGATCTGGTAACTTAATGTAGGACTATTATGTGTTGTGATCTGATAACTTAATGTAGGACTTTTGTGTGTGTTGTGATCTGGTAACAATGTAGGACTACTGTGTGTTGTGATCTGGTAACTTAATGTAGGACCATTGTGTGTTGTGATCTGGTAACTTAATGCAGGACTTTTGTGTGTGTTGTGATCTGGTAACTTAATGCAGGACTATAGTGTGCTGTGATCTGGAAACTTAATGTAGGACTATTGTTTGTTGGGATCTGGTAACTTAATGCAGGACTGCTGTGTGTTGTGATCTGGCAACTTAATGTAGGACTACTGTGTGTTGTGATCTGGTAACTTAATGTAGTACCACTGTGTGTTGTGATCTAGCAACTTAATGTAGGACTAGTGTGTGTGTTGTGATCTGGTAACTTAATGTAGTGCTATTGTGTGTTGTGATCTGGTAACTTAATATAGGACTATTATGTGTGTGTTGTGACCTTGTAACTTAATGTAGGGCTATTGTGTGTGTTGTCATCTGGTAACTTAATCTAGGACTACTGTGTGTTGTGATCTGGTTAATGTAGAACTACTGTGTGTTGTGATCTGAACTTAATGTAGGACTACTGTGTGTTGTGATCGGGTAACTTAATGTTGGACTATTGTGTGTGTTGTGATGTGGTAACTTAATGTAGGAGTTTTGTGTGTGTTGGGATGTGGTACTTTAAGGCAGAACTTTTGTGTGTGTTGTGATGTGATACGTTAATGTAGGATTTTTGTGTGTGCTGTGATCTGGTAACTTAATGTAGGACTATTGTGTGTGTGTTGTGATGTGGTAACTTAATGTAGGACTATTGTGTGTTGTGATCTGGTAACTTAATGTAGCACTATTATGTGTGTGCTGTGTTGTTGTAAGGTAATGCAGCACTATTATGTGTGTGTTGTGATGTTGTAACTTAATGTAGTAGTATTATGTGTGCATTATGGTCTGGTAACTTCCACTCACTGGACTACAGAGTTTCTGTTTGTGGTGTGTGTATGGATGAAAGTTTTTTTTTTGAATACTCACTGCAGGATTATCTCCCCACAGGCAAGCATTCTCTACAGAAGTCTCCTGCCATAGAACGGCCCATGTAGAGTACACTAATCTGAATACTGACTCTAATACTGCTTCGGAAAGTCATGTTTTTTATGGTTTTCATTCTTGCTTTCCTCTGTTTGCATATTTCTGATTTGTTGAATGGTACTAGTTGTCATCTGAATTTAAATTGTGCATTTCTTTTGTAGTGGTAACAACAGTTGTATCTTCTTGATGCTAAATTCTTTTGTTTTCTTAGAAGCTTCTTGTAACATTTAAATTTACTGCATCCTCATCTGAAGGTGGGGCAGGTACATGTATGCCCCACTGTAGTGCCTCTTACTAGTTTGAATAGGTGGGGATAACATTATTGGAAAGCTGGGACGTGCATTTCTGATTCTGCCAACTTTTCAGGTCTCTGCAAATGTACTGCACCAGATAAGCACATCACTCTTGTTCAGCCTCATCCCTGCTCCGCTCCATATCCTCCTTTGACCTGGACTGTAACTCACTCTCCTCCCTTTTGTTATACTCTTTCATCCTCAACCACCCCTGTCTTCTCTTTCCCAACTCTGTCTCTCTCAGTTCTATAACTCTTATGAGACATTTTGCTTTCTGTTGAAAAAAGCAACACTATGGCTGTCTGTATATCAAATTTGAAATGCAGTTCTCCATCTTTTGAAAAACGTTATACAGACTGCTGTATATTATTGCCTTTCAGATATTACAGTTCTTTGTATATTAGTGCCTTTCTTCCTGGGCTTCCTCTGAAAATGAATGCTATGCCCTGTCAGACTTTCCCAGTAAACAAAATAAATAAATGCATACCTATATATCTGCTCTCTCACAGCCTTATTCTACATCTCTCCACTTTTACTCTGATAGTAAATCTATCACAGGAATCCTAAACTTACGAATATCTTCTAAAATGTAATATTATATTGTAGAGAATTAATGTATCCTATTTGTTAGTTAATATGTATGCCAAAGTCTCTTATATGGAAATTGTATATCAAAAGTCTGTCCTTAAAACTATGTTTTGTAAAAAATTGTTCTCTTGGAGCTTTTCTCCCTGGGCCTCCACTGAAAATGGACGTAATCCAGTTGGACTCTCCCAGCCAACAAATGTAAAATAAAATAAAATAAAATAAATAACAATGAGCACTCTCACCTAATTAGCCTTTACTGCAGCACTAGACAGTCCACGTAATTATGCAGCTGGGCAGGACAAGTGCCAGGACCTCCTTGTCGCATTACATCCATTTTTAAATGTGTCCTTTTAATGTACTCATCCCCCAAGTATGTAATGAAGTATTGTTATCATCAGACAATATACATTGTGGTGTGATGTGCCCCATCTGTGCTGTTTTAATTTACATTTACAAATTTAAAGGGGTACTGTGCTATGGACTAGGTAGCGTCCTACCTCATGCCCTTTGCAAATGCTTCTATTTTCTTATGATAAGTCTCCCTGAGAAAAATTTTAGAAAAGAGAAAGAAATACATTTTGTTAACCTGTATTCTTGCCGACACACCTCTTCCTTTGCCAATATTTAAAGGGGTACTGCTATGGACTACAACTGTTTCACCTGTTTTCTTTTTTCTTGTTCTTTGTATACAATATATGATGTATTCAAGAAGAAAGTAGTAATTATAAGTAAAAGCGCTTAGTTTTGTTTTCATTTTATAATTCAGAACATTTTGCTGTCACCTTTGACATATTTTATTGTTGCTGTCCCTGGTAAGATCCGACCATAAAGTGGTCACTTTTGAAGTCACCATCTCCCTCTAACTAGGGTCAAACAAAAAAACATCTCAAAAGCTGATTACAGCCTTCTGAGAGATGGTGTAAACAGCTTCACAGCCCACTCTCCCTCTGTAGAAACTGACACCAATATCCAAAACTACACCAAAGCACTATATGAGCATTTATATAGATGCATGGAATCAGGAATACCTGACAGGACTAAACCATCATCCGCAAGGGAGACTAAACCTGTCTGGTCGACATCTGCAATAAATAAACTCTATAACAAAAGGAAAAAATTGATGTCTAGGACCAAGAAGGAGCAGGTGCCCAATTGGAAGCAATCACTCCTTAGGCTGAACAAGCAAATAAGAGCACTAGTGAAATCCTCCAAAGCAAACTTCAAGTCCAAATTGCCTACATCTACTAGAGACAGTTATAAGGCCTTCTTTACATATGTCTGCAACCTCAAAGGAAGCACCGAGATCTGCTCAGAAATGGTGGTCAAGGATACCACATATAAAAATACTGTAGATATATCAAACTGACAGATTCAGCAAAAACCTCACCGCTGTACCCCCCCATCAGTAAATCAGGACATCCCCAGTACCTGCCTCCTTTCCCATATATCAAGGGAACAAGTCATCACTGCTCTCTTAAAGGCAAAATATACAGCCTCCATGGGACCTGATAACATCCCAGCCTGCATCCTACATGAACTCAGGCAGGAACTTGCAGCACCATTCGGCACCCTATTCAACCAAAGCCTGAGAACTGGCTTCATCCCAGCTGAGTACTGTCATCCCTTTACACAAAGGTGGAGTGTCCACTACTCCAGGAAATTATAGACAAATCAGCCTAACTATCCAGGTCTGCAAGGCCATGGAATGGATTACCATGGACCTCATTAACAAGGACATTGGCAACCTTCAAACACTCAATTCAACACAGTTTGGCTTTGTCAAGGGCATGTCATGTCTTTAAATTTTGTAGACTTCTTTGAGACAGTCACCAAAGCCATGGATGAGGGGAAGATGGTGCACACTGCCTACCTTTACCTGGCCAGAGTCTTCAACATTATTCCCCACTTGGGCATAATAGATAGACTCTTTCAACTAGGCATCACTCCTTATATTACCAGATGAGTAACAAAACTGGCTCACTGATAGAACCCACTTAGTCAAAATAGGGGAAGCCACCTCAAGCAGTAGACTCGGAATTAGCAGCTTACCCAAGGGTTTGGTCTTGGGACTTCTATTATTTGGGATATGCTTTTCTGAGATGCAGGCCAAAATCAGTGGGCTGTGGCTGACCAGATTTGCAGATGACTGCAAGCTGGGCATTATCATCAATTCCCCTAGTGATGTGCACATCCTCCAAGAGAGTATCATCCAAACAAATGACTGGCATCAGAAACATGGCCTCAAGCTGAATACCAAAAAATGCATCATAATCCCCTTTGGTGAGAGTAACATCCCCACAAAGTATCACATTAATAACAAAGTCCTTAGCACGCAATCAGTTGTGTGGGATTTGGGTACCCATTTTGATAGCAACCTGACTTTTGACCACCATGTTGTTTCTGTTGTACGAAAAGCTTTCTACATGGCCCACCTCATTAGTAAGGGTATCTCATCCAGGTACAAGGAGGACATAACATCCCTGTATTCTTCCCTTATAAGGCCCATTAATGAGTACAGTTCCCCTTTTGACATGTACCTCGCAAAGGACATGTAGCAGCTGGAGAGACCACAGAGGTTCCTCACAAAGAGAATCCAGGGCCTCAAACATCTACCAAACACAGATAGGCTAAATGCCCTATCCCCTATACTCAGTTTTATACAGACTCCTCAGAGGTGACCACTGTCTGGCATACAAGGCGATCTTGGACTCTGCCTTGATGGGACTGCTGCATATCTGCAAGTCATGCTCCACTTGAGTAACCCACACATGTGACCTCAACCTAGTCTGTGATATCAATAGGACTTGTTGGCGGGACAGATTTGTGTCCTAGAAGCTCCCCCATCTGTAGAATAGACTCACTCTCTATGTCAAGCAGAATACCTCATTGCCCCTTTTCAAGCACAGCGTGGAAAACTGGATGGGAAACAGAAAATACACCCCAGGATTCTACCTGTGTCCCTGCTGGACAGGGGCATCAGGTGCTGACTTGTCTAAACATGGGCTAAACTCTTGGCTGGGCTTATAAGGGCCAAGGGGCCAATAGCTTGGTAACTTCCTATGATCTTTTGATCTTATAGGTAGAAGATTCCATTGTCATGGCCCAGATATAGAGAAAGCCCTTGTGTAAAATTTTTCCAGGCAATGTTTTTTGAATAGTTAGTGTTAACAATGATATACACAAGTCCCTTTCATAGATATGGAAATGCAGGAATTCAAAAGTCAAAGTTCATGTAAGAAGAAAATTCCTGTGCAAAATGGTGACATGTTCAGTGCTTCCACTGAGATATAGTGATTCACTTTTTTAAAGACACTGCATGCTTTAGAAGTCCAAGTTTCTAGCTTACACATACTGGTTACTAAGCCGATTTAAACAACAAGCTGTTTGTGTTTAAATGGAGAATAGTTTCATAGGTTCATAGGTTGGTACTAGGCTATCAGCCCTGGGGCCTATACAAGCCCAGCCATAACAATTCCCTGGATATTTCTTCCGACAATATTTATTTCCCTGGACCCCTGTCTAGCAGAGTGATTGACATGATTCCTGGGGTGAATTTCCTATCTCCCATCCAATCGTCAAGGTTCCTTTTGAAGAGGGCCAAGGAGGCACTCTGCTTGACATGTATGGGCAGTCTATTCCAGAGTATGGGGAGTCTCTGGGTTAGGAACCTATCCCTCCAGCATGTTTTGTTCATTGTGATGACAAGGTTTAGATCCCTGGAGTGTGTGGCTCTGAAGAATTGGGATTTCTTTAAGTGGAGCATGCCTAACAGCTCTGGGTTTGACATGGCCTTGTATGTTAAGCAGAGATCACCTCTGAGTAGACGATATGCCATAGAGTAAAGCTGGAGTTTTTTTTAGATGGTCAGCATATGGCATCTGCTTTAGGCCTGTGATTCTTTTAGTGAGGTATTTCTACTCTTACGCAAGGGGCACCTAACGGTTTGAAAATCAGGCTGAATGATGAATATGTATTAGTCAGTTTGTAATAATACTGTTGCAGTGTTTGCCTGCCTTGAAGAGCTTCTTAATTTTGGCAGCTACTTCCAACTGTACTCAATTATATCAGTGTCAAGACAGAAGACGAATGACATTTTTACTTGAAAATCCTGTGAAATGTTATCTATGTAACATCTTTCACGGTTTCATCCAATACAGCAAACACTGCTCAGGTGAGCAGTTCCATACAAATGCTATGAACTGCAACATTTGTATTTTATAGAATAAGGAAAACGTTGAATGTAATGTACAATAGTGGGTACATGCTCTGTTCAGTGGAACAACAATCACCTCTGTTACTCATGTCTGACTTACAAAACAGATCTGTCACTTTTTAATATGAAACTTGAAACTGCATTCATGCTTTACCTGCAGCAAAGGTGTGGTTCTGCAGACAAAACCAAAGGGCACTAGACTACAATAAACTTGTTTGTTTGTTTGTGTCTTTCTACTTTTCCCGGTTAGGGGTCGCCACAGCGGAACTCCGGTCCGCTAATGATTGGTAGTGGATTTTTATGTACCGGATTACCAGCCCTGATGCACAACCTTCAACGAAGGCATGCCCCATTCATGTATGCCTCCACACAGAAGACACTCTAGCTGAGAATCGAACGGGACAACGTCTTGCTATGAGGCGACAACGCTACCGCAGCACCACCACCGACTACAATAAACTATGGCACCATAAAACTACACCTGCATCTACATGCAACTTGAATATTAATTTCATATATTAATTAATTTATATATTTTAAAGGAGAACTGTATTTATTTTCTAACAAAGTTTTCACTGAGATATGGCCTGCTATAAGGAACACATATGAAGCCTGTAAATGTATCACAAACCTGACATGTTTTATGAATACACTGTTAACGACTACAGACTGTGCCTTCTTGGAAATAATGCTGGGTACCTTAGAACAGATTTAGAGCAAAAATTGCTTTCTATAAATGGTTGTGTGTGAGAGAGTCACTCCATAACCCCAGGTATTTTAATTATTTGACTGTCTGTGCCCCTGAGATGGCCTTTAGCTACAATTTGTATACAAAATTAGTTATTATTATTACAATTTGTATACATTAGTTATTATTATTACAATTTGTATACAATAGTTATTATTATTACAGTTTGTATACATTTAGTTATTATTACAATTTGTATACATTAGTTATTATTATTACAATTTGTATACATTAGTTATTATTATTACAGTTTGTATACATTAGTTATTATTATTACAATTTGTATACATTAGTTATTATTATTACAGTTTGTATACATTAGTTATCAGTATTATAATTTGTATACATTAGTCATTATTATTATACTTTGTATACATTAGTTATTATTTCAGTTTGTATACATTAGTTATTATTATTACAATTTGTATACAAAATTAGTTATTATTACAATTTGTATACATTAGTTATTATTATTACAATTTGTATACATTTAGTTATTATTATTATTACAATTTTTTATACATTAGTTATTATTATTACAATTTGTATACATTAGTTATTATTATTACAGTTTGTATACATTAGTTATTATAATTACAGTTTGTATACAAAATTAGTTATTATTACAATTGGTATACATTAGTTATTATTATTACAGTTTGTATACATTAGTTATTATTATTGCAATTTGTATACATTTAATTATTACAATTTGTATACATTAGTCAATATTATTACAATTTGTATACATTAGTTATTATTATTACAGTTTGTATACATTAGTTATTATTATTCCAATTTGTATACATTTAGTTATTATTATTACAGTTTGTATACATTAGTTATTAGTATTAGAATTTGTATACATTAGTTATTATTATTACACTTTGTATACATTAGTTATTATTTCAGTTTGTATACATTAGTTATTATTATTACAATTTGTATACAAAATTAGTTATTATTACAATTTGTATACATTAGTTATTATTATTACAATTTGTATACATTTAGTTATTATTATTATTACAATTTTTTATACATTAGTTATTATTATTACAGTTTGTATACATTAGTTATTATAATTACAGTTTGTATACAAAATTAGTTATTATTACAATTGGTATACATTAGTTATTATTATTACAGTTTGTATACATTAGTTATTATTATTGCAATTTGTATACATTTAATTATTACAATTTGTATACATTAGTCATTATTATTACAATTTGTATACATTAGTTATTATTATTACAGTTTGTATACATTAGTTATTATTATTACAATTTGTATACATTTAGTTATTATTATTACAGTTTGTATACATTAGTTATTAGTATTAGAATTTGTATACATTAGTTATTATTATTACACTTTGTATACATTAGTTATTATTTCAGTTTGTATACATTAGTTATTATTATTACAATTTGTATACAAAATTAGTTATTATTACAATTTGTATACATTAGTTATTATTATTACAATTTGTATACATTTAGTTATTATTATTACAATTTGTATACATTAGTTATTATTATTACAGTTTGTATACATTAGTTATTATAATTACAGTTTGTATACAAAATTAGTTATTATTACAATTGGTATACATTAGTTATTATTATTACAGTTTGTATACATTAGTTATTATTATTGCAATTTGTATACATTTAATTATTACAATTTGTATACATTAGTCATTATTATTACAATTTGTATACATTAGTTATTATTACAGTTTGTATGCATTAGTTATTATTATTACAATTTGTATACATTTAGTTATTATTATTACAATTTGTATACATTAGTCATTATTATTACAATTTGTATACATTAGTTATTATTATTACAGTTTGTATACATTAGTCATTATTATTACAATTTGTATACATTTAGTTATTATTATTACAATTTGTATACATTAGTTATTATTATTACAGTTTGTATACATTAGTTATTATTATTACAATTTGAATACATTAGTCATTATTATTACAATTTGTATACATTAGTTATTATTATTACAGTTTGTATACATTAGTTATTATTATTACAATTTGTATACATTAGTTTTTATTATTACAATTTATATACATTAGTTATTATTATTACAATTTGTATACATTAGTCATTATTATTACAATTTGTATACATTAGTTATTATTATTACAGTTTGTATACATTAGTTATTATTATTACAATTTGTATATATTAGTCATTATTATTACAATTTGTATACATTAGTTATTATTATTACAATTTGTATACAATAGTTATTATTATTACAGTTTGTATACATTAGTTTTTATTATTACAATTTGTATACATTAGTCATTATTATTACAATTTGTATACATTAGTTATTATTATTACAGTTTGTATACATTAGTTATTATTATTACAATTTGTATACATTAGTCATTATTATTACAATTTGTATACATTAGTTATTATTATTATTACAATTTGTATACAATAGTTATTATTATTACAATTTGTATACATTTAGTTATTATTATTACAATTTTTTATACATTAGTTATTATTATTACAATTTGTATACATTAGTTATTATTATTACAGTTTGTATACATTAGTTATTATAATTACAGTTTGTATACAAAATTAGTTATTATTACAATTGGTATACATTAGTTATTATTATTACAGTTTGTATACATTAGTTATTATTATTGCAATTTGTATACATTTAATTATTACAATTTGTATACATTAGTCATTATTATTACAATTTGTATACATTAGTTATTATTATTACAGTTTGTATACATTAGTTATTATTATTACAATTTGTATACATTTAGTTATTATTATTACAATTTGTATACATTACTCATTATTATTACAATTTGTATACATTAGTTATTATTATTACAATTTGTATGCATTAGTTATTATTACAGTTTGTATGCAAAATTAGTTATTATTATTACAATTTGAATACATTAGTCATTATTATTACAATTTGTATACATTAGTTATTATTACTACAGTTTGTATACATTAGTTATTATTATTACAATTTGTATACATTTAGTTATTATTATTACAATTTGTATACATTAGTTTTTATTATTACAATTTGTATACATTAGTTATTATTATTACAGTTTGTATACATTAGTCATTATTATTACAATTTGTATACATTACTTATTATTATTACAATTTGTATACATTAGTCATTATTATTACAATTTGTATACATTAGTTATTATTATTACAGTTTATATACATTCGTTAATGTTATTACAATTTGTATACATTAGTCATTATTATTACAATTTGTATACATTAGTTATTATTATTACAATTTGTATACAATAGTTATTATTATTACAGTTTGTATACATTTAGTTATTATTACAATTTGTATACATTAGTTATTATTATTACAATTTGTATACAATAGTTATTATTATTACAGTTTTTATACATTTAGTTATTATTACAATTTGTATACATTAGTTATTATTATAATTTGTATACATTAGTTATTATTATTACAGTTCCTATACATTAGTTATTATTATTACAGTTTGTATACATTAGTTATTAGTATTAGAATTTGTATACATTAGTTATTATTATTACACTTTGTATACATTAGTTATTATTTCAGTTTGTATACATTAGTTGTTATTATTACAATTTGTATACATTTAGTTATTATTATTACAATTTGTATACATTAGTTATTATTATTACAGTTTGTATACATTAGTTATTATTATTACAGTTTGTATACATTAGTCATTATTATTACAATTTGTATACATTAGTTATTATTATTACAATTTGTATACATTAGTTATTATAATTACAGTTTGTATACAAAATTAGTTATTATTACAATTGGTATACATTAGTTATTATTATTACAATTTGCATACATTAGTTATTATTACAGTTTGTATACATTAGTTATTATTATTACAGTTTGTATACATTAGTTATTAGTATTAGAATTTGTATACATTAGTTATTATTTCAGTTTGTATACATTAGTTATTATTATTACAATTTGTATGCAAAATTAGTTATTATTACAATTTGTATACATTAGTTATTATTATTACAATTTGTATACATTAGTATTATTATTACAATTTTGTATACATTAGTTATTATTTCAGTTTGTATACATTAGTAATTATTATTACAATTTGTATACAAAATTAGTTATTATTACTATTTGTATACATTAGTTATTATTATTACAGTTTGTATACATTAGTCATTAATATTACAATTCGTATACATTAGTATTATTATTACAATTTGTATACATTAGTTATTCTTATTAGAATTTGTATACATTAGTTATTATTATTACACTTTGTATGCAAAATTAGTTATTATTATTACAGTTTGTATACATTAGTTATTATTATTACAATTTGTATACATTAGTTATTATTATTACAATTTGAATACAATAGTTATTATTATTACAGTTTGTATACATTTAGTTATTGTTACAATTTGTATACATTAGTTATTATTATTACAATTTGTATACATTTAGTTATTATTATTACACTTTGTATACATTAGTTATTATTATTACAGTTTGTATACATTAGTTATTATTTCAGTTTGTATACATTAGTTATTATTATTACAGTTTGTATACAAAATTAGTTATTATTACAATTTGTATACATTAGTTATTAGTATTACAGTTTGTATACATTAGTTATTATTATTACAATTTGAATACATTAGTCATTATTATTACAATTTGTATACATTTAGTTATTATTATTACAATTTGTATACATTAGTTATTATTATTACAGTTTGTATACATTAGTCATTATGATTACAATTTGTATACATTAGTTATTATTATTACAGTTTGTATACATTAGTCATTATTATTACAATTCGTATACATTAGTATTATTATTACAATTTGTATACATTTAGTTATTATTATTACAGTTTGTATACATTAGTTATTATTATTACAATTTGTATACATTAGTTATTATTATTACAATTTGAATACATTAGTCATTATTATTACAATTTGTATACATTAGTTATTAGTATTACAGTTTGTATACATTAGTCATTATTATTACAGTTTGAATACATTAGTCATTATTATTACAATTTGTATACATTAGTCATTATTATTACAATTTGTATACATTTAGTTATTATTATTACAATTTGTATACATTAGTTATTATTATTACAGTTTGTATACATTAGTCATTATGATTACAATTTGTATACATTAGTATTATTATTACAATTTGTATACATTAGTTATTATTATTACAGTTTGTATACATTAGTCATTATTATTACAATTCGTATACATTAGTATTATTATTACAATTTGTATACATTAGTTATTCTTATTAGAATTTGTATACATTCAGTTATTATTATTACAGTTTGTATACATTAGTTATTATTATTACAATTTGTATGCAAAATTAGTTATTATTACAATTGGTATACATTAGTTATTATTATTACAGTTTGTATACATTAGTTATTATTATTACAATTTGTATACATTCAGTTATTATTATTACAATTTTTTATACATTAGTTGTTATTATTACAATTTGTATACATTAGTTATTATTATTACAGTTTGTATACATTAGTTATTATAATTACAGTTTGTATACATTAGTCATTTTGATTACAATTTGTATACATTTAGTTATTATTATTACAATTTGTATACATTAGTTATTATTATTACAGTTTGTATACATTAGTTATTATAATTACAGTTTGTATACATTTAGTTATTATTACAATTTGTATACATTAGTTATTATTACAATTTGTATACATTAGTTATTATAATTACAGTTTGTATACATTAGTCATTATGATTACAATCTGTATACATTAGTCATTATGATTACAATTTGTATACATTTAGTTATTATTATTACAGTTTGTATACATTAGTCATTATTATTACAATTTGTATACATTTAGTTATTCTTATTAGAATTTGTATACATTAGTTATTATTATTACAATTTGTATGCAAAATTAGTTATTATGATTACAATTTGTATACATTAGTCATTATGATTACAATTTGTATACATTTAGTTATTATTATTAGAATTTGTATACATTAGTTATTATTATTACAGTTTGTATACATTTAGTTATTATTATTACAATTTGTATACATTAGTTATTATTATTACAGTTTGTATACATTAGTCATTATTATTACAATTTGTATACATTTAGTTATTATTATTAGAATTTGTATACATTAGTTATTATAATTACAGTTTGTATACAAAATTAGTTATTATTACAATTTGTATACATTAGTTATTATTATTACAGTTTGTATACATTAGTTATTATTATTGCAATTTGTATACATTTAATTATTACAATTTGTATACATTAGTTATTATTATCACAATTTGAATACATTAGTCATTATTATTACAATTTGTATACATTAGTTATTATTATTACAGTTTGTATACATTAGTTATTATTATTACAATTTGTATACATTAGTCATTATTATTACAATTTGTATACATTTAGTTATTATTATTACAATTTGTATACATTAGTTATTATTATTACAGTTTGTATACATTAGTCATTATGATTACAATTTGTATACATTAGTCATTATTATTACAATTTGTATACATTAGTTATTATTTTCTTTTTTAATTCAAATTGCATTGCATTGCATTTCGTCTGTGGTGTCTGTCTCCCTATATCTCTGCTGAAAATGGGCTCTTGCCCAGTCCGAGTTTCCTATTAATGAAAATCAGATAAAAAGAAAGATTGGTAGGTAGATTAGATAGAAAGACAGATAGACAGGTCAGTTATAAAGGAGCTTTAATGAGCCTCTTGGAAGCTCTGGAAAAAAATGCCTTTAGTCTTTATAGTTTCACAGGTGTATACAAGGCTAACGACCACTAGGGCACTTATAAGCCATGCTGTGCAACCCAAATGTGATGCATAAATTCTGTTCATCAGGGACGTAGGTGCCAGACCAGGGGTGAATTTCTGATTACCCATCCATCGGTCCAAGCTGCACTTAAACAGGGACAGGGAGGAGCTCTGCCTCACATGGATGTGGACCCTGTTCCAGAGAATGGGAATTCTCTGAGAAACGTCTGTCTCTCCAGCATGCTCTATTTATGTCACAAGTGAAATTTAGATCTTTTAATCTAGTAGCGCTGATGCTGTTTTTTTTTTTTTTTTTGTGCGTGTGCAAAAGGTTCAACAAAACAGGGTCCAGCAATGCCCTGTATACCAGACAAAGATCACCTCTCAGAATTCTGTATGATACCGAGGGAAAAAAGGCTTTGAGGAAAATAGCGTAAGACATTGTGTTTACTCTCTGTTTTATTTTAGTAAGGACCCTTTGCAGATGTTCTAGTTGCTGCACCTGTCTGGTCAGATACATACCAAAGGTACATACCAAAGGGGGCATAATGCCCTATGATGGATCTGATGAAATCTGACTGCACGTGTCTGGTCAGGTACATATCAAAGGGGACATAATGTCCTATGATAGATCTGATGAAGTCTGAGTACAGTGGTATGATGATCTCTCTGGAGTTAGTTGCCATAACCTTGCTTATAAGTTAAGCAACATAGAAGGATTTTCTTACTACCCTGGACATATGTTGGATCAAAGGCTAGTTTATTATCTACATGAGTTCACAGATTCCTCAGTAGTGAATTAACTTTTAATGGTATTTTATTAATGATGTACTTACCAGTGGTGGTAGACTTCCCAAAAAGTACTAGAATGCATTTCTTTGTATTGAGTTTTAAGCCATGACTTTGGCAGCAAGTATTTGTCTGTAATAGACCTTCCTGAAGGGTGTTCTCATGTGGAGGGATTCAATGACTGCTCAGAGTCTGCAATCATTTGCAAACTTCATTAGCCAAAGACATTTGACATTGGCTTTGACATCCAAGAGGTAGAGGCCAAAGAGGGCTGGGCCCAGCACAGAGCCCTTGGATACTCCACCGGTGACTAGCCTCTTTGTGGAGGCGGCCTCAATGATTTTAACCTCCTGGGCCCTATCAGTGAGCCAGCTAACATTGCAGCATGTTATAAAGGGGTTTATACCTAATTCTGTAAGTTTGCTGACAATGCCTGAGTGGGGTATTGTATCAGATGCATTGGCCAGATCTCGGTAGGCAGTGGGCATCATCTTCCCATCATCCATTGCCTTAGTGACCTTTTCAAAGAAGTCCACCAGATTCAGTAAGCATGACCTTCCTTTGACAAAACCAAACTAGGATGGATCCATTATCTGGAGGTCTCCTATGTCCTTGATAATTTTTATAATAATTCTTTCCATGCCTTTGCAAATAAGACTAATCAGACTAATGGGTCTGTAGTTTTCATGATATGCTGATGGGCCTCCCTTATGAAGGGGGATGACCATTGCAGTCCTCCATTCACGTGGCACAAAGCCTGTTTTAAGGCAATAACTAAATTATGATTCCAGGGGTCCTGATAAGTCATATTTTAGACTATTCAGGAGGCATCTTGTGATATTATTGGGGTCCATTAATATCTTGCTCTTGGCTTTATTGAGTGCAGCCAGTACATGCTCCCTAGTTATAGTCAGAGGGGTTATGTTTGAGGGTATTTTTGAGGAGATGGTTGGGGGTGAGAGGGGGTAAAGTTGGAACTGACTTTGCCCGCTAACAGGTTTGCTGTATCGCCAGGCTTAGTGGATGTGGCACCATTAACCACCAGTTCATCCTACTGCTGTGTGCTGCCCTTGAGGTTTCGGACATGACTGTAGAAGGCCTTAAGGTTATTTTTCACCAGGGAGGCTATCTTAACCTCAAAAATGGTTGGCTTTGCTTGACCTAATTAGCCCATTTAGTTGCATATTTACTTTGAAGAGAGAGTTTCTATCTTTATGTGAATTACCCTTCCTGATATTTTGCCATATTTTTTTTCCTTTTTATGCCCTGTTTAATTTGGGATGCCACCAGGGCATTTTATTTCTATGGCTACTCCTGGGCTTAGTTCTGGTAGGTAGAGCAGCCTCCCTGCAGCCACTGACATGGCTGTACAGAGTTTCTGAGAACAATTCAGCATGGTCTGCTGTGTTCTCTGGGTTTGGAGGAGCACTGAATTTTAAAACTCCATCACTTAATAAAAGGTAATTTGCCTAGTAATAGTTCCTAACTCTTACTGGCTTTAATTGGATTATAGAGTTGATTTTGAAGGATACTGCTTTATAGCTGGACCTTACCAGGAAGGATGAGACATTTTTTTTTTTGGGGGGGGGGGTACAGCATTCTCCCAAATTTGTAAGCATGAAGTCTAGTATGTTGGAGCCTCTAGTGGGCATATTCATTATTTGGTCAAAGGTGTTTGTATTTATGAAGTCCAGGAATCTCTGTGCCTGTAGATTATATAAAAGTCATCTTTTGATGCTAAAGCCAAGTTTGCCAAATAACCCAACTCTTTTGCTAGACTAATAGAGAGAGCTCTGATAACTTTTGTGGAAGTGGTTAGCTGACCAGATAGCCATATAATCTGTGTCATGCCATATGTCAGGAAGATAAAAAAAAAAAAAAAAAATGAAAAGGCATTAGTAAAAATTGCAAAATGTAATAATCCTAAAACCAAGTTCTATGGCACTCCAAATATGGCTGGTGGTTCACAGGGTAGCTTTTGTCAGCTCCAACGAAGGTGAATGAGGATGATATAGCACTGAAGCCACTGTACGTAGGCTGAGTGAAGTGCATATAGACCAAGCTCCTTTTGATGTTGGACTTGTAGCTTAACTGTGTCCTTGGACTTGTAAAGGTTAATGAGACAAAGCAGTGGTATAGACGGCCATTGTAGAAGCTATGATATAGTGCACAACAGCACGGCCCTTGTAGAAGCTGTGATACAGTGCACAACAGCGCAGCCCTTGTAGAAGCTGTGATACAGTGCACAATAGCACGGCCCTTGTAGAAGCTGTGATACAGTGCACAACAGCACGGCCCTTGTAGAAGCTATGCTACTATGCACAACAGCACGGCCCTTGTAGAAGCTATGCTACTATGCACAACAGCATGGCCCTTGTAGAAGCTATGATACAGTGCACAACAGCACGGCCCTTGTAGAAGCTATGCTACTATGCACAACAGCACAGCCCTTATAGATGTTATGCTACTGTGTACATCAGCATGGCCCTTGTAGAATCTATGCTACAGTGCACAACAGCACGGGCCTTGTAGAAGCTATGATACAGTGCAGGAACACACCAAATCCACTGGATACACCACACAGAGGAATCCACAATGTAGAAAACTTCTTTAATGAGGAACTGGAACACTGCGATAGTAACACTATGCTTCTTCAGGTATCTGAAGAAGCATAGTGTTACTATGCGAAAGCGCTTGTGTGTTCCAGTTCCTCATTAAAGAAGTTTTCTACATTGTGGATTCCTCTGTGTGGTGTATCCAGTGGATTTGGTGTGTTCCTTATGGTTAATGTGGTTTAATCACAAAGGTGAAGCCCAAGTGATTAACAAAGCCAACCATGGATACATTTTCATTATACAACGACCCCCCATTAAATATTCAAAAAACGTGCACACTGATTGGTCAGCATGCACGTTGTAAATCAGAGTTATAGTAATGGAAAAAGGTCCAGTCACCCGGACTTTTTCCATTACTGTAACTCTTTTTTTTTACAGCATCAGAGAACGCAAGATTTCCGTTGCTTCACACTGTCTCGCTATGTTAAACAAGTTTAACATAGCGAAACAGTTTTTAAAAAGCAACAGAGATCTTGCTTTCTCCGTTGCTTTTTTCAAAACTGTCTTGCTATGTTAAATGGGTTTAACATAGCCAGACAGCTTTAAAAAAGCAACGGATATTCTCTGTTGCTTTTTTTAAAGCTGTCTCACTATGTTAAACTCATTTAACATAGCGAAACAGTTTTTAAAAAGCAACGGAGATCTTGCTTTCTCTATTGCTTTTGCCCACAGCTCTGATGTACTGTGTAGGCATGTGCATGCGCAGTACATAAGAACTGCCGCAGAATACCAGACAGCTGCAGAAGGGCAGCAAGGAGGCATTATACAATGCCATTATTTAAGAAAAGTAACTATTTTTTTTCTTAAATAATGTCATTGTATAATAGCAATAACCCACTTCTGGGTGTGGGTAATGCTGGATTTACCCACGGTTGGCTTTTGTTTGGCCACTCGGGCTTCACCCTTGTGACCAAACCACACCAACCGTGGGTAAATCCAGCATTACCCACACCCAGGCGTGGGTTATTGCTATAATATACCACACCACTGAGTCGATTATTGCTATCATACAATGACATTATTTAAGAAAAGAATGATTTACTTTTCTTAAATAATGTCTTTGTATGATGGCTCAGTGGTGTTCCTCTGCTTCTGTTGGCTGTCCTGCTGCTCTTTTTGATGTAGTGCGCATGTGTATGGGATTTACATTCCCACGCTTACGTGGCACATCAATGCTTTGGAAAGGAAGCAACAGAGAAAGAAAGATGTTCGTTGCTCCCTTTTTTGTTTAAATAGAGTTGAAATTCAGACACTTTAGAGGTATGAGAGAGACAGGATGGAGAAAATCCAAGGAAAATCAGGCACATTTATTTAGTTTTGAATAACATTCCTGATTTTCCTAGTATGTTCTCTGTGCTGTCTCTCTTGTGCTTCATGACTGTCTGCTCGTGCTACTATGCACAACAGCATGGCCCTTGTAGAAGCTATGATACAGTGCACAACAGCACGGCCCTTGTAGAAGCTATGCTACTATGCACAACAGCATGGCCCTTGTAGAAGCTATGCTACTATGCACAACAGCACGGCCCTTGTAGAAGCTATGCTACTATGCACAACAGCACGGCCCTTGTAGAAGCTATGCTACTATGCACAAAAGTAAGGCTCTTGTAGAAGCTCTGCTACTGTGCACATCAGCACGGCCCTTGTAGAAGGCATGCTACTGTGCACAACAATGGCCTTTGAATTCAAGACAGAATATTTGTAGCGCTGAAACAACATTTTCTAGTATTGCAGAACATAGCTGTCATTTTATATACATATATATATATATATATATATATATATATATATATATATATATATATATAAATATGAAATGTATGTGTTTATATGTGTATGCCGACACAAGCATCCTCCAAAAGGGCCTCATAGAAACAGACAACTGGTGCCAGAGCCATGGCCTCAAGCTAAATGCCAAAAAGTGTATAGTCATCCCCTTTGGCAAAAACAAAGTGCCCACAAATTACCACATAGGTGATAATCCATTAAGTACAGAAGAAGTAATTAGGGACCTGGGGACCCAAGTTGATAGCAATCTCTCATTTGACAACCACGTGGCCAAAGTGGTTAGAAATACATTTTATATAGCCCACCTAATCATGAAGGGATTCACATCTAGATCAGGGGAGGTCATCATGCCTCTTTACTCATCCCTCATCAGGCCCATAATTGAGTACAATGCCCCTTTTGGGATGTACCTTACCAGACACCTGCAGCAACTGGAAATACCCCAAAAGTACCTCACCAAGAGGATCAAAGGGCTCAAACAGATGCCATATGCTGCCCGGTTAAAGAAACTCCAGCTCTACTCAGTGGCATACCGCCTGTTCAGAGGCGATCTGTGCCTGACGTATAAAGCCATGTCCAACCCGGAATTAATGGACATGCTGCACCTCAGAAAATCCAAATCCCATCGAGCTACGCTCGAGACTTGAACCTCAGCACTGAAATAAATAGGACATGCTGGAGGGACAGATTCATAACCCAGAGGCTCCCTTCACTCTGGAATAAAATCCCAGTCCAGGTTAGGCAGAGTCCCTCATTGACTGTCTTCAAGAGGAATGTTGATGAGTGGATGGGAGATCGTAGGTTTACCCCGGGTATCACTTCTGTGTCACTGTTAGACAGAGGCACAGTATACTAACCTCGAAAAAGGGCATAGCAAAATAAATTTAAAATGGGTGGCGAAAGCCAAACACATTCTGGCTAGGCTTATAAATGCCCTAGGGCAGATAGCCTAGTATGAACCTATGAACCTATGAAGCTATGCATTGTGCATGTGTGTGTGTGTGTGTGTGTGTGTGTGTGTGTGTGTGTGTGTGTGTGTGTGTGTGTGTGTGTGCTTATGCACATACATATATTTATGTTTATAGATGTCTGTGCCCTTAATTAGGCAGTGTGTTAGTATATAAAGAATCAACTGCAGTTTCATAACATCAAAGAGTCAATATGTGGCTCAGAACTGCAGTTAAAGCATTCCATTCCAGTCTTTTTTACGTGATGTGAGCTAAACAAGAAGTATGCCCCCTCCCCTTTCTCACTTACATGCTGTATTATAATGCACACCACTCTGTCTGCAGAACAGGCAAGGATACTGGGATAGCCAGCAGAAGAGAAGAAAGTGTGCAGACTGCAGACACTCCTACTGCCTGCAATAAGTGTCTTTTGTCCACATCAAAGGGAAAAGAGAAAGGCATCCTTATCAAATTTTAAAGAGAAGTATGCTGATAAAGTTGTCTCCACCCAAACAATTAGAGCTGATTGTGGCTAACTGAGCCAATGGTTCTGTGATCAGCTCAGAACTGGAATTACAAGCTCACGACTCCAGCACTCATTTGGGAAAGCTTTCTAGTCTGGAGACAGACAGGTTGTGCCTCCTCTGAGAAATGTGTCTTCATCTGGTAGACTGTTTTCAACTTGGCCTAATGGCTCATTTGAAACACCAGTTTAATGACATTACGAGCAGCTGTGTTTACACATTGTTTCACATCTTATCATTTTACTGGAGCAAGCCAAGGAAAATCATGACTCCACATTGTTTTACTAAAAGTATTATACTTTCTAAATATATACTACACATTCTATACTTTTTTGGAATTAAGCACTTCCCATAAAATACAGCTTTTGCCATACTTCTCATGAAAAAAAATCTTTCTAATGTGTCTCTCAATTGTCCAAAATTTTCAGGGATGTCCATGATTTGGGCTCATAATTTTGCTCTTGGTCTCTTGTAATACCTCTAAAACTGGTGATTTTTGGAGAAAAGGTGGTGGTTTACATTTGGCGATAATTAGAGTTCTATATCTTTGCTTAAGAAAATGCATGCACACCTTTTTTTTCTGTCATCTTCTCATGTTAATAGTACTAACATTTTAAAAAAAAATGTCCTTGGAATAATCTGGATTTGTCCTTGAATTTGGAGGCAGGAGGTTCAGAGCTATAATAACAACAGAAGAAAACTGATTAGAAACAATGTTCTCAGCTCTTCCAGCAGGGTTGCTAGGCACAACTTAAAATTATTTCTTATTTATTTTTCAGGGGGGCAATCTGCTGTTACTTTGGTGCATTTATATGGCAGCTCTTACTAACAACAGTGGGGTGACTGCCATATTTCTTTTGATCACAATAAAACATGGAGTCTGTTATACTGCATTTGCCTTAACAGTACATTCACAGCAAAGTACTCATAAAATTTAATGACTATACAGAGTCTGGAATTTCTTTGCAGTTTATCTTTTACTCACCATTCCTTCAGTAATGATACATGCAACCTTTACATACTTTTTAACACAAGTACGAACATAACGCTCACATTTTTATACCTAACAGGTATTAAAGGGTGAGTGAGTGTGTGTGTGTGTGTGTGTGTGTGTGTGTGTGTGTGTGTGTGTGTGTGTGTGTGTGTGTGTGTGTGTATATATATATATATATATATATATATATATATATATATATATATATATATATATATATATATATATGTGTGTGTGTGTGTGTGTGTGTGTGTGTGTGTGTGTGTGTGTGTGTGTGTGTGTGTGTGTGTGTGTAAAAATCACCTTGCTCCTCAGTGCCTTGTAGAACAGGTTGTGCTATACAGCATAATTCAAGTTCTCACTGGGAAGACAACATTTTTTCAAATACCTGGATTTTTTGTTTGACGAAGCAGTATCTGTTTCTTTTATGAGAAAGACTGATGCAAAGATGGGGTTACTGCATTGTCTCCTAAGCTCCCTCACTCTCACTTGTAAAACTATGTAAAACTACAGTTGTTGGGCCAGTTGTTTAACCCCCCCCACTCCTTATACAACCGTTACATTTTGTGCAATCTCCGTCAGAAACACATTGTTGAATTCAGCACTGTATATAACAGAATTGCAAGGTTTGTCTGGGAGCAAGCCACAACAGCAGTCACTCACTGTGTCCTTACAGCTGAAATGGCTATCCCTCGTTTGGTTACCTATACCCAGCTCTCCTGTACTCACGTCCTTTTCTAGCCAGGGGTTCCTCCTTTACCTAACCTGATCACATGGACTCCCCTTCTCCCAGGCCTTACATACTTCCTGCAATCTTGGTCACATCATCCCATTTTACCTGCAAATGTGAGGACTGTAGCTTTCATATGACATACCACCTAGTAGACAGAATTCATTTCACAGGGAAATCAAAGAACCAAATTTTACACTTAGCTTCAAAGTTTCCTTACAAGTTAAGATCTCATCCATTACCAAGTGTGCAAGTTGCAAATCACTACAGTCCCTGAGCAGTGTAATGCCTGCAAGAGGTTCCCTAGTTCGGTTCTCAGCTGGGGTACCTCTTCTTTGCAGAGTCTGCATGTCCTTTGTGTGTTCATGTGCTTTTTTCCCGCAAGGTAGTCCAGATTTCTCACACATCCCAAAGACATGTAGTAGGTGGACTTGTGACTCTAAACTGTTGATTTTATTTATTTATTTATTTTACATTTGTTGACTGGGATAGTCCAACTGAATGCATGTCCATTTTCAGGGGAGGTCCGAGGAGAAAAGCTCCAAGGTACACAGAAATGATGAAACATGTTACAAATAAAGTTTTGACAAAGAGTACATTAGCAAACAAGAATAAATGTTTTCCACAGGTTAGAGTTAATCCCTGATAAAAGTCAGGGGTCATTTAGACAGTAAACTGATTAATAGATTATACACATTCTAGCAGAGAGTTAGCCAGGCTTGATACAATGACATAGCCAGTTTAGCGCCAGATGTTGTTTGAGTCTAGTTTTAAATTGACCTAGGGAGGAGAGTAAAGTAATGTCAGCTGGAAGTGTGTTCCAGGACTTGACTACAGAGTTTGCAAAGAGAGATTCACCAGCTGTGTTGTTAATTTTGCTAGTCAGAATTAGTAGTCCATTAGAGGATCTAAGCAGTCGTAGATTGTTATAGGGGGTGATAAGATTTTTAAGTGCAGGAGTATTGTCCGGATTATAAAGGATTTTATAAGCTATGATCAGTTGGTTATATGGGATTAGACTGGATAGTTCAAGCCACCCAAGCTGGTTAAGATTGATGCAATGATGTGTCCTAAAAGGCAGCCCAGTGGCAAACCTGGCAATGTGGTTGTAGCAGGTTGAGAGTTTAAGTACAGTCTTGTTCAGATTATAGAGTAGAGGGGATGCATACAGAAAGAAGGTGAGAGCAAGCTTTGGCAATTTTGGCTGAGGGGTAAGGAAGGCTTTTATTCTGTACAGTGACCATAGTTTTTTGTTGATGGTTTTGATCGATTGGTTTACATGTAGGTCAAAGTTTAGATTGTTATCTATAATGACACCTAATAGTTTTGTTGAGGGGTCAGGGGAGATTATTGTGCCATCATTTGCACTTACGGTAAAGGTAAAAGCAGGAGACTTTGCGTTGGTGAAAATAACAACATTTTAGTTTTTTTTGGGATTTAGTATCAACTGCCATTTAGAAAGCCATTTTTCTATAGTGTTAAAGGTGGACTGGGTAGCAGACCACAAGTTTGTTGGAGAAGTGGCTGAGCAGATCAGGGAGGAGTCATCAGCATATTGGATGCAGCTGACTTTTGGGATGACAGTATATAGGTCATTAATGAAGACTGAAAACAGTAAGGGCCCCTAGTATAGAGCCTTGTGGTACTCCAAGGGTGTTAAGTAATAGGTTAGAGAGTTTGTTCTGCCAAAGAACAGCCTGCTGTCTCCCAGTCAGGTAGGATTTAAACCATTGAAGGGCTTTAGTATCTAGGTAGAATGTTTTTAAGGTTTGTATTAAAAGTTGGTGGTCAAGCCATGTCAAATGCCTCGGAAAGATCCAAGAACAGGGCAGAGGATATGTGATTGTTGTTGTGATTATGGTTTATTGTGTTGGTAAAAGCTAGAAGGGCTGAAGTAGTGCTGTGGTGTGGACGGAAGCCATGTTGGGTATCTGCCATGAGGTGATTCTGGATTAGGTGGTACATGAGTTGTCTGTGTATACATTTTTCCATAATCTTTGCAACTGGAGAGAGTATGGCTATTGGTCTATAATTGGCGAATTCACCCCTTTATGTAGTGGGATTATGTAGGATATTTTCCAGATGGTAGGAATTTTAGCTTCTGCTATGGTTCGATTAATTAGTATTGATACTGGATAGGCAATAGCATCAGATGATTTTTGAAGATACTCAGTGGGGAGTTGATCAGCTGAGAGTGTGGTGGGTTTTAATTTTTTGATCAAGGTACGGATAAGTGACGTGGCTACTGGTTGGAAGCTGAATGACAGTAGGTTTCTAGGGGTGTTATTTTCAGGGCCAGGGGAGCTAGGAGGTAATTGGCTAGAGAGAGCTTGAATTGTTTCAGTAAAGATTTGGTTGAAACTATCTGAAACATCCTCGGGGGTTTTATCAATGGTAGCAGCTGGGATGGGGGCAGAAGTTTCTCCAGGATGAAGTAGATTATTCAATCCTGCCCAGAACTTCTGAGGGTTGTTTTGATTTACTGTCTGTAAATTGCAGTATTATTGATTTTTGTCTTGTAAAATGGATTTTTTTTGTTTCATTCCTATATTGCCTGTATTTAATTTGATCTTAGGGTCTTTAGTAGAATGCCATAAAGCCCATAATTTGTTTCTACGGTTAATTTTGAGTCTGGTTTCTTTAGAAAGCCAGGGTGCAGTTTTTGCTTTTCTTCTCTTTGAACAAGCAGGTGCATCCAAACCAAGGATCTCAAGGAATTTGTTGTTAAAGTATGCAACTGCCTCCTCTAAGGGGGGGGGGGGGTGACCAGTTACATGAGTTAAGTTCCTGTTGGAATTTGGCAGGGTCAAAGTCTTTTTTGTTTCTAACTTTTCTAAGTGAGGGTTGTTGAGGATTAATGGCTTTGTGCTTAATTATATAAGTGAGAAGGTGATCACTTAGGTCATTGGGGAGGGTACCAGTGGTGTACAGTTGGGGGTGACTATTTATGAGTACCGAGTCAAGTATGCTTTCTTTTTGGTTGGGTTTACTTTTCCAAGTAGGGGTGGGTATGATTTGTGTAAATGCATGCAGGTTGATATGGACAGATGGGGATTCAGAAGAACAGGTGCCCCAGTCTATGTTAAAATCTCAGAGTATTAGGGTTTCTTGGGGGTAATGACATGATAGCCAGTGCAGGGTGTCTTCAAGTGTAGTGATATTGCTACCTGGGGGAATATACATTCAGATGATATTAATGCATTTACTTTTGTTTAGTTGCAATCTAGTGGCAAGAATTTCAAAGTTATTAATCTGGGGTGGTTGTGTTCCATCTATGGTCACATTCAGCTCAGATTTGTAGTAGTCGTGTGACCTACTGTATGTCTTAATTATGAGTGCACTGAATATGCCTATATCTATATATCTATATATATATATATATATATATATATATATATATATATATATACACCTTTCATAAACTAGCATAGTTTCAGTTAAAAATTATTTATTTTATCAATGAAATTGAAAATAGTGTATAATGCAGCACTAATTAAGGGATGTAATATCCTTCACATGTTACAAGTTACTTACTGTGTCTAACTATGATCAGAATTTCTTCGGCTTGAACAAATCCTGTACCCACCTGTACAATTCTATGTCTGCTCTGCACCGGCTCTCATGTGCTTGTCCCACTGCCCAGGTGACCTGCTGTTTTGGAGCCTCCAAATGTACTGTCCACTTCTCTTTCACTGCGCATGGAACCCCAACCAACACAAGACTGGCTCTTTAATAGCAGAGTTTTTAACTGTCACTCATATTAGTGAGTCCCTAGGGAGAGATAACCTCCTCTAGTACCAGAGTTTTTAATATCAGTCATGTTAGTGAGTCCCTAGGGAGAGGTAACCTCCTCTAGTACCAGAGTTTTTAATATCAGTCATGCTAGTGAGTCCCAAAGAAGCTGCTGCTTCAGCAATGAGCTGCAAATTATACATAATCTCACCAAACTTAGATTTCCAGAGTACCTAATGTGCCACTGTATGGACAAGAAGTCAAAGTCAAAGGAAACTTTATTGTCTATCAGATATACACAGCAGTGCAAGCTGAATGAAATTACGTTAATTTGGTCCCCATGCAAGACATAACAGTGAACACATAGTTTGAATGACAGTAAGACTAATGCACATACAGTAATAATAAAAAGATTAACAACACAATAGATTACCACAATTGGACAGGAAGACATTAGACAGTGTTATACTAGTAGGTATTGCAAAGACTATGACTTCACATTGTGATTGCTTAGAATAGTACACTTCATCAGTTGTAGTAAGATATATTCTGATGTTCATATTGTACATGTATGGAGTGGGGACTCACTCCTGACTTAGAATACCACACTTCATCAGTTGTAATGTGATATATTCTGATGTTCATATTGTACATGTATGGTGTGGTGACTCACTCCTGACTTAGAATATTGCACTTCATCAGTTGTAGTATGATATATTCTGATGTTCCTATTGCACATGTATGGTGTGGTGACTCACTCCTGACTTAGAATATTGCACTTCATCAGTTGTAGTGTGATATATTCTGATGTTCATATTGTACATGTATGGTGTGGTGACTCACTCCTGACTTAGAATATTGTACCTCATCAGTTGTAGTATAATATATTCTGATGTTCATATTGCACATGTATGGAGTGGTGACTCACTCCTGACGTAGAATATTGCACTTCATCAGTTGTAGTATGATATATTCTGATGTTCATATTGTACATGTATGGTGTGGTGACTCCCTCCTGACTTAGAATATTGCACTTCATCAGTTGTAGTGTGATATATTCTGATGTTCATATTGTACATGTATGCTGTGGTGACTCACTCCTGACTTAGAATATTGTACCTCATCAGTTGTAGTATAATATATTCTGATGTTCATATTGTACATGTATGGAGTGCTGACTCACTCCTGACGTAGAATATTGCACTTCATCAGTTGTAGTATGATATATTCTGATGTTCATAGTGTACATGTATGGTGTGGTGACTCACTCCTGACTTAGAATATTGCACGTCATCAGTTGTAGTATGATATATTCTGATGTTCATATTGTACATGTATGGTGTGGTAACTCCCTCCTGACCTAGAATATCACACTTCATCAGTTGTAGAATGATATATTCTCAGGTTCATATTGTACATGTATGGTGTGGTGACTCACTCCTGACTTAGAATATTGCACATCATCAGTTGTAGTATGATATATTCTGGTGTTCCTATTGCACATGTATGGTGTGGTGACTCCCTCCTGACTTAGAATATTGCACTTCATCAGTTGTACTGTGATATATTCTGATGTTCATAGTGTACATGTATGGAGTGGTGACTCACTCCTGACTTAGAATATTGTACCTCATCAGTTGTAGTATAATATATTCTGATGTTCATATTGTACATGTATGGAGTGCTGACTCACTCCTGACGTAGAATATTGCACTTCATCAGTTGTAGTATGATATATTCTCAGGTTCATATTGTACATGTATGGTGTGGTGACTCACTCCTGACTTAGAATATTGCACTTCATCAGTTGTAGTGTGATATATTCTGATGTTCATATTGTACATGTATGGTGTGGTGACTCACTCCTGACTTAGAATATTGCACGTCATCAGTTGTAGTATGATATATTCTGATGTTCCTATTGCACATGTATGGTGTGGTGACTCCCTCCTGACTTAGAATATTGCACCTCATCAGTTGTAGTATAATATATTCTGAGGTTCATATTGTACATGTATGGAGTGGAGACTCACTCCTGACATAGAATATTGCACGTCATCAGTTGTAGTATGATATATTCTGATGTTCATAGTGTACATGTATGGTGTGGTGACTCACTCCTGACTTAGAATATTGCACTTCATCAGTTGTAGTATGATATATTCTGATGTTTATATTGTACTTGTATGGAGTGGTGACTCACTCCTGACTTAGAATATTGCATTTCATCAGTTGTAGTATGATATATTCTGATGTTCATATTGTACATGTATGGAGTGGTGACTCACTCTTGACTTTGAATATTGCACTTCATCAGTTGTAGTATGATATATTCTGATGTTCATATTGTACATGTATTGTGTGGTGACTCACTCCTGACTTAGAATATTGCACTTCCTCAGTTGTAGTGTGATATATTCTGATGTTCATATTGTACATGTATGGAGTGCTGACTCACTCCTGACATAGAATATTGCACTTCATCAGTTGTAGTATGATATATTATGATGTTCATAGTGTACATGTATGGAGTGGTGACTCACTCCTGACTTAGAATATTGCACTGCATCAGTTATGTATGATATATTCTGATGTTCATATTGCACATGTATGGAGTGGTGACTCACTCCTGACTTAGAATATTGCACTTCATCAGTTGTAGTATGATATATTCTGATGTTCATATTGTACATGTATGGTGTGGTGACTCACTCCTGACTTAGAATATTGCACTGCATCAGTTGTAGTATGATATATTCTGATGTTCATATCGCACATGTATGGAGTGGTGACTCACTCCTGACTTAGAATATTGCACTTCATCAGTTGTAGTATGATATATTCTGATGTTCATATTGTACATGTATGGAGTGGTGACTCACTCCTGACTTAGAATATTACACTTCATCACTTGTAGTATCATATATTCTGATGTTCGTATTGTACATGTATGGAGTGTTGACTCACTCCTGACTTAAAATATTGTACTTCATCAGTTGTACTATGATATATTCTGATGTTCATATTGTACATGTATGGTGTGTTGACTCACTCCTGACTTAGAATATTGTGCTTCATCAGTTGTAGTGTGATATATTCTGATGTTCATATTGTACATGTATGGAGTGGTGACTCACTCCTGACTTAGAATATTGCACCTCATCAGTTGTAGTGTGATATATTCTGATGTTCATATTGTACATGTATGGAGTGGTGACTCAGTCCTGACTTAGAATGTTGCACTTCATCTGTTGCAGTATGATATATTCTGATGTTCATATTGTACTAACATAGACTGGGTGCATTATTCTAGCCCAAAGGTTCCTGGAATTCATAAATTCAAATGCAATGGAACAGCTAGTCACCTCTCCCACAAGGAGAGATAATATACTAGACCTGATTATCACAAACATGGGGAAAAGGTGCTCCACACCAGAAGTATACCCCTCACTAGTGAGATCTGACCACAAACTAATCACCCTTGATATACATATCCCACCTCTACCCCCAACACAAAAGACTACAGTGAAAAACTTCTCAAAAGCCGACTTTACACTTCTTAAAACTGAGATGGTATCCTTTAAGCCCACTGGGCCAGTGGAAACCACATCCCACAATGCAGAATCCTTCACAAATGCTTTCTACGGACATCTCCAAGAATGCATGGATCATGCAATCCCAAATAAAACCAAGACCCTCTCCACCAAGGGCAGGCATCCTGTCTGGTGGACCCTAGCCATAAACAAATTGTATAACAAAAGAAGGAAGCTACAGCACGACAGAGCAGAATCCCATAAAGAGAAGGCATCTCTGATCAGCACTAGTAGAAAGCTACGTTCTCTGATAAAAACATACAAGGCCAACTTTGAGAGAAAAATCGCTATGGACACTAAAGATAACCATAAGGCCTTCTTCTGCTATGTTAGAAACCTGGGCGGAAACCCTCAGATATGTTCAGAGTTAGTTCACAATGACAAAAAAATCACTGAACCCACAGATATTGCCAACATTCTGGCAGACAGGTTCAGTGCAAATTTCTCCCCTCCCTCACCCCCAAAAGAAGAAATACTTATCCCAGCTGAATGTAACCTCCCTGTCATCTCAGATGTCCATGTGAGAACCGCCCTCAGCAAAGCTAAAAACACAGCATCAATGGGACCTGATGGTATCCTGGGTTGTGTGCTACGTGAACTCCAAGCGGAGCTAAACCCGCACATAAAAATGCTATTTAACCTTAGCCTTACTACAGGATATGTACCTGAACACTGGTGTACAGCAACAGTAGTCCCACTCCACAAAGGAGGCACCTCTACAGACCCTAGTAACTACCGCCCCATAAGCTTAACCAGCCTGGTCTGCAAAGCTATGGAAAGAATCATTATGGAACTCATAAACAGAGACATTGGGGACTTACAGACACTTGATCCCACCCAGTTCAGCTTTGTAAAGGGCAGATCCTGCTTTTTGAACCTGGTTGACTTTTTCAAAACAGTCACTAGAGCCATTGACGAGGGCAAAGCAGTCCATACAGCCTACCTGGACTTGGCTAAAGCTTTCGACACAATACCCCACTCAGGCATCATAGACAAGCTCAACAGCTTAAATGTAAATCCATATGTCACAAGATGGGTTGCAAACTGGCTAAAGGATGGAGCCATGTCAGACTCAAAGCCAGTCACAAGTGGTGTCCCACAGGGCTCTGTCCTGGGACACCTCTTGTTTGGCATTTATTTCTCAGATGTGAAAGCAAACATGGGAGGGTTGTGGCTGACAAAGTTCGCAGATGACTCCAAACTAGGTGGCATAGTCGATACACCAGCTGACACATACATCCTACAGAAAGGCCTTACTGAAACGGACAACTGTTGCCGGAGTCATGGCCTTAAACTAAATGCCAAAAAATGTATAGTCATCCCCTTTGGGAAAAACAAAGTACCCGCAAATTATCACATAGACAGTAACCCACTGAGTACGGAAAAAGTAATCAGAGACCTGGGGACCCAAGTCGATAGTGACCTCTCATTTGACACCCACATTGCCAAAGTGGTTAGAAAGACTTTCTACCTTGCCCACCTTATCATGAAGGGATTCACATCCAGATCAAAGGAGGTCACTGTACCCCTATACTCCTCCCTTATCAGGCCCATGATTGAGTACAATGCCCCATTTGGTATGTACCTCACCCGGCACTGGCAACAGCTAGAGAGACCCCAAAAGTACCTCACCAAGAGGATCAAGGGTCTCCAACATATGTCATATGCTGCCAGACTAAAGAAACTCCAGCTCTATTCAGTAGCATACCGCCTACTCAGAGGTGATCTGTGCCTGACGTACAAGGCCATGTCCAATCAGGAATTGATGGAGATGCTCCACCTCAAAAAATCCAAATCCATCAGAACCACGAGAGCTAAAGATTTAAACCTCAGCCCAAATATGAATAGGACATGCTGGAGGGACAGATTCATAACTCAGAGGCTTCCCATACTCTGGAACAGAATACAAGTTCATGTTAGGCAGAGCCCCTCACTAACTCTCTTCAAGAGAAATCTTGACGAGTGGATGGGAGATTGTAGGTTTACCCCAGGGGTCATCTCTGTGTCACTACTAGACAGAGGCACAGTAAACTAATTCTATTATGTAAGGGGGTCTTCACTGTGTCACTACTAGACAGAGGCACAGTATTCTGAATCTATTCTGTACACTTTTGTACCATTACATGGGGTGGCGAAAGCCACATCACTATGGCTAGGCTTATAAATGCCCCAGGGCAGATAGCCTAGTACTAAACTATGAAACTATGAAACTATGAAACATGTATGGAGTGGTGACTCACTCCTGACTTAGAATATTGCACTTCATCAGTTGTAGTATGATATATTCTGATGTTCATATTGTACATGTATGGAGTGGTGACTCACTCCTGACTTAAAATATTACACTTCATCAGTTGTAGTATGATATATTCTGATGTTCATATTGTACATGTATGGTGTGTTGACTCACTCCTGACTTAGAAAATTACACCTCATCAGTTGTAGTGTGATATATTCTGATGTTCATATGGTACATGTATGGAGTGGTGACTCACTCCTGACTTAGAATATTGCACTTCATCAGTTGTAGTGTGATATATTCTGATGTTCATATTGTACATGTATGGAGTGGTGACTCACTCCTGACTTAGAATATTGCACCTCATCAGTTGTAGTATGATATATTCTGATGTTCATAGTGTACATGTATGGAGTGGTGGCTCACTCCTGACTTAGAATATTGCACTTCATCAGTTGTAATATGATATATTCTGAGGTTCATATTGTACATGTATGGAATGGTGACTCACTCCTGACTTAGAAAATTGCACTTCATCAGTTGTAGTGTGATATATTCTGATGTTCATATTGTACATGTATGGAGTGGTGACTCACTCCTGATTTAAAATATTGCACTTCATCACTTGTAGTATGATATATTCTGATGTTCATATTGTACATGTATGGTGTGGTGACTCACTCCTGTCTTAGAATATTGCACCTCATCAGTTGTAGTATGATATATTTTGATATTCATAGTGTACATGTATGGAGTGGTGGCTCACTCCTGACTTAGAATATTGCACTTCATCAGTTGTAGTGTGATATATTCTGATGTTCATATTGTACATGTATGGTATGGTGACTCACTCCTGACTTAGAATGTTGCACTTCATCAGTTGTAGTATGATATATTCTGGTGTTCATATTGTACATGTATGGTGTGGTGACTCCCTCCTGACTTAGAATATTGCACTTCATCAGTTGTAGTGTAATATATTCTGATGTTCATATTGTACATGTATGGAGTGGTGACTCACTCCTGACTATTGCCCATTCAGTAAGTAATAGCATAGGAAATCAGGCTAAGTGTACAGGTTGAAGCAATTTGTCAGAATGATTACTATAGATGACACTTCACAGCAAGTGGCATATTGATCTGATTATTCAGTGTAATACTGGCCATTCAGGTGTAGCAGCCTTAAGGATAGAGGTAAAAAGCTCCTGTTCATTCTAGACGTTTTGCAGTGTAAGCTACAATACTGCCTGCCTGAGGAAAGGCAGAAGTACATGCCATGGGCAGGTGAGTGGGATCATTGATTATCTTCCTAGCCTTTTCCACACACCAAGTCTCATGCAGATCATCCATGGATGGGAAAGAAGAACCAATTATTTTTTCTGCTGCCCTCACTAACCTCAGGAGAGACTTATGGTCAGATGGTTTGCAGTTTCCATACCAAACTATGATGTTATTTGAGAGGATGCTCTCGATGGTCCCTGTAAAAGGCTTTGAGGATGGATTGAGAAAAGTTTGCCTTCCTCAGTTTCCGTAGGAAGTGCAGACGTTGTTGTGCCTTCTTCACTGTGTGGCTAACATGAGTCGAGCAGGATAGGTCATCTGAGATGTGCACCCTCAAGAACCTGGTGTTTTTGACTCTTTCCACTGCCACCCCATTAATTTCCAGAGGTTGATGTATCTCCTGAGTCCTCCTGAATTCCACTATTAATTCTTTGTTCTTGCTTACATTTAAGGCCAGGTAGTTGCTGTTGCACTAGCCTGTCAGATGCTCCACTTCATCCCTGCAGGCTGTTTCCTCAACATTTCTGACAAGACCTATGACAGTGGTATCATCTGCGAACTTGACAATTTTGTTGGATTCATGCTTGGCCATGCAGTCGTGCATCAACAAGGTGAACAGCAGAGGACTCAGGATGTAGCCCTGAGGGACACACGTGTTCAGTGTAGTACTGATTGAACTGTTATTTTCCACACATACTTTTTGGGGTCTGTTGATGAGAAAATCCAGTATCCATTTACATAGGGGGGTGTTGATGCCCATCGGATCAGCTTCCATATAAGATTCTGGGGGGTGACAGTGTTAAAGGCAGAACTAAAATCGATGAACAACATATTTACATAGCAATTTGTGTTCTCTAGATGTACCAAGGATTCATGAAGTGCTATAGCTATTGCATCAGCTGTGCAGCGGTTTGATCTATAAGCAAACTGTAATGCATCCAATGTTGCAAGTAGGCTTGAAGAGATATGGTTCTTGATCAACTGCTCAAAACAGTTCGTTACTGTTGATGTAAGAGCAACTGGCCAGTAATCATTTAGGCTTGCTGGCTGGGATTTCTTGGGTAAGGGAATGATTGCCATATTTTCAAAGCAACTGGGTACAATGGCTATTTGCGGGGATGTGTTGAATATATATGTTAGTACAGTGGACAGTTGGGTAGCACAGTTTCTTAGATCACTTCCCATAATATTACCAGGCCCAGCTACTTTACCTGGTTTACTCACCTCAGGGTCTTCAGAACATCAGATGTCCTTAGACATGACACCTACTCACCCTGTTCGACAGGGAGCTTATTTGGCACAGTGTTGTTGTTCATATCAAATATGCTGAAGTAGGTGTTTAGTTTGTTTAGAAATTCTGTGTTGTCATCACATGGGGAAGATGCAGGCCTGCAGCTTGAATGCCTTGCCAGAGACATCTGGTGTTCCCTTGGTCAGAACAGTGTTCATGACTTTTACGTCTGTAGGTCCTCTGAGCCTCCTTTATACTCTACTTAGATTTGCTCTGTCCGCTTTTAGGGCATCCTTGTCTTTTGATTTAAATGCAGCATTTTAGGTTCATAGGTTCATAGGTAGGTATTAGGCTATCTGCCCGAAGGCAGTTATAAGCCTAGCCAGAATGTGTTGGCTTTCGCCTCCTCCTTAGATTAGTTCCCTGTGCCTCTTTCCAGCAGAGCCACTGAATTGATCTCCGGGGTAAACTTTCTGTTTCCCATCCACTTGTCAAGGTTTCTCTTGAAGAGTGTTAGTGAGGAGATCTGCCTAATGTAGATTGGAATCTTGTTCCAAAGCATGGGAAGTCTCTGGGACAGGAATCTATCCCTCCAGCACATCCTATTTATTGCTGTGGTGAGGTTTAGATCCCTAGAGTGTGTGGCTCAAGGGGATAAGGTTTTATTTAGGTGGAGCATGTCCATCAATTCTGGTTTGGACATGGCCTTGTATGTCAGGCAGAGATCACCTCTGAGTAGGCGGTATGCAACCGAGTACAGTTGGAGTTTCTTCAGTCGAGCTGCATAGGGCATCTGTTTAAGGCCAGTGATCCTCTTGGTGAAGTACTTCTGTGGTCTTTCCAGCTGTTTCAGGTGTCTTGTAAGGTACATCCCAAATGGGGCATTGTACTCTATGATGGGTCTGATGAGTGATCAGTAGAGGGGCACAATGACCTCTTTTGATCTGGATGAAAACCCTTTTGTGATTAGGTGGGCCACATAGAAGGATTTTCTAACCACTTTGGCAATGTGGTTATCAAAGGACAGATTGATATCTACTTGGGTCCCCAGATCCCTTATTACTTTTTCCGTATTTAGGGGACTACCACCTATGTGGTAGTTTGTGGGTACTTTGTTTTTTCCAAAGGAGATGACTATGGCACTTTTTGGCATTTAGCTTGAGACCATGATTTTGACACCAGGTATCCATCTCAGTGAGACCCTTTTGGAGGATGTCTGTGAGTCAATTAAAGCCCCTAGTTTGCAGTCATCTGTGAACCTGGTCAGCCATAGTCCTCCTGTGCTTGCCTGTACCTCTGAGAAGTATATGCAGAACAGGAGGGGTCCTAGGACTGAGCTCTGGGGAATGCCACTTATAACTGGTTTAAAGTCGGACCTAGCTTCTGCAACTCTCACCATGTGGGTTCTGCCTGTGAGCCAGTTGGCAACCCATCTTGTGACATAAGGGTTTATGTTCAGGCTGGTGAGCTTGTCTATACCAGAATGGGGAATGATGTTGAAGGCCTTAGCAAGGTCTAGGTAGGCTGTGTGTACCACCTTTCCCTCGTCTATAGCTTTGGTAACTATCTCAAAGAAGTCCACCAGGTTTAGGAGGCATGATCTGCCCTTAACAAAGCCAAACTGGGTAGGGTCCAGTGTTTGAAAGTTCCCAATGTCTCTGTTAATGAGTTCCATGATGATGCGCTCCATAGCCTTGCAGATCAAGCTAGTCAGGCTTATAGGGCGATAGTTCCTGGGGGTTTGTTGTGGCTCCACCTTTGTGGAGCAGAATACGCATTGCTGTGCGCCACTCTATGGGTATGTGGCCTGTGGAGAGGCTGAGTTTGAACAGTGTGTTTAGGTGAGGGGTTAGTTCATCTTTGAGCTCCTGTAGGACGCAGCCTGGGATACTGTCCAGTCCCATTGATGCTGTGTTTTTGGCTTTGAAGAGGGCTGTTTTAATCTGAGTGTCTGTGATTTCAGGGGCTTTACATTCTTCTAGTATGGTTATGGGCCCTTTTGGGGGTGAGGGGGGGGGTGAAGTTTGCACTGAACCTGTCTGCCAGGATGTTGGCAATATCGTTCGGTTCAGTGTATTTTGTGCCATTCTGCACTAACTCCGAGCAGATCTGAGCATTGCCACTTAGATTCTTGACATAGCTAAAGAATGCCTTGTGGTTATCTTTGGAGTCCTTGGCAATTTTTCTTTCAAAGCTCGTCTTGGATGATTTTATGAGGGATCATAGTTTCTTGCTGATACTGATCAGGGATGTCTTCCCTTCTTGGGATTTTACTCTTTTCTGTACTAGTTTCTTCCTTCTATTGTATAGCTTGTTTATGGCAGGAGTCCACCAGACTGGTTTCCTTTTCTTGGAGGAGTGAGTCTTGGTTTTGCTTGGGAGAGCATGATCCATGCATTCTTGTAGGTGCCCATAGAGTGCATTTGTAAATGATTTTGCAGCTTGGACAGCATTATCTTTTAGCATGGGGGCTTTGAAACTTTCCACCTCGGTCTTAAGTAACGTGAAGTTTGCTTTTGAAAAGATTTTCATGGTGGTTTCCTTGTCTGGAGGTAGGGGCAGAATGTGGATATCCAAAGTGATTTGTTTATGGTCAGATCTAACCAGTGAGGGGTTGACCTCCGGTGTGGAACACCGGTCACCCATGTTGGTGATGACCAGGTCCAGTATGTTGTCACCTGTGGTGGGAGTGTTGACCATTTGATCCAGGGTGTATAAATTCTAGGAAATGTTGAGCAAGGGAGATAGTATTTGAGTAGTTCTCCCAGTTAATGTTTGGGTAATTGAAATCACCCAATATTAGGGTGTTTGGTAGGACCTTTATGCTTTCCAGTGTTTTCAGAAATGTGGAATGGGGGTCCTGGGACATGGTGGGTGATCTGTAGCAAGCTACAATTTGAATTGCAGTTTTTCCTGTTGTTAGTTGCACATGGATGATCTCTGAAGCATCGTGCTGTGCCACTAACCTGGAGGTGTGGGTATCCTTGATGAATATGGATACACCCCCACCTTTTGTATTTCGGTTCGGGTTCTGTGATCAAAATGTATGGTATGAGTTGTAGCCTGGTAGTGCTGTTGTGCTTTCTGGAGCCTTAAACCAGGTTTCTGTTACTGCACATATATTGATTTTCTCCATACTGAGGAGTGCCTCGAGTGCGTGCATTTTGAGGTTTAGACTTCTGGCATTGAGTAGCATTACCCTCAGTTTTTTGTTACTTGTGCTATTTACGGCGGTGGGTTTGTCTTTTGAGCCTTGCCTAAAAAAGGCACTATGGGGGTGGCAAGAGCCTTGGCCAGTATTCGAAAGCCTAAGGGTGACAGGTGCAAGCCATCTCTAGCGAAGCAGCATGGCTTGCCGAGCATGTCATTCCAGGCAGACAAACACTGGATCCCCTTTGAATGACACCAGAAACTTAGCCAGTTGTTGAAATTGATAAATTTTTCTTTATACCGTAGTATAATTCTTGGTGAGAGCAAGATGCTACTCAGGGTCAGGGTCATACCGGCCTGGGCTACGTGATCAGAGAGCTCTTCCATGACTCTTTTCATGTAGTCCAGGGAGGTACGGCTCAGGTCATTCACACCAGCATGGACAATGACAGAGTTGTATTTGTACTTGTTCTGGAGTGACCTGAGTGCTTGTGTTATGTGGCGGATCCTGGCACCCAACAGGCAGCTAACAGTAACCTTCTCCTTATTCAGCCTAGTGAGTGGGACATCAGTGTGCCTGACTATAGAGTCACCTATTGCTGGTATGTTATTTTGCCTTAAGGGCTGTGATTGCGTGGCACACTGGTTTTGTGAAGTATGTGTTTCATGGTTTGTGTTGGGGGGGGGGGGTGGAGGTTGCCTTTAGGAGCTCATGTACTTCACCAGATAACC
This sequence comes from Protopterus annectens, assembly GCF_019279795.1. NCBI lineage: Eukaryota > Metazoa > Chordata > Ceratodontiformes > Protopteridae > Protopterus > Protopterus annectens. The sequence continues at coordinate 1,489,575,665 of NC_056745.1, read as the reverse complement.
AGGGTTTCTTTTTAGCTCTCATGGTGATACATTTGCTGACTGTTATGTCATCAACACATTTTGAAATATAGGCCATTACAGATTCCATATACTCCTTCAGGTCAATATAGTGGTTCTTTACAGCTGCCTCTCTAAACACTGACAATTTCATGCATTCAAAACAGTCCTATAGTGTCAAGACTGCTCTCTCAAGCCATATCCTTACTGTAGGTTTGCCCCTTTTCAGCAGTGGTGTGTATGCTGGAAGCAGCATGGTGGCCAGATGGTCTGAGATACCCCGATGTGGATAAGGCGCTGCTTTGTAGGCCAGTTTTACATTTGTGTACACATTATCCAGAGTGTTTTCTCCTCTAGCTGCAAAATAAATAAAGAGAGTAAGTTGAAAACTAGCACTGGTAAGTCATGTTTTACAAGAAGCCTGAGTGATAAATAGTTTTTACAGCTAAGAATGCTGGGAATGAGATGCTGGGGCTTCTCAACACAGCAAAGATGATGTTTCTTGACCAAGGTTTTCTGTAAATACGGATTCATGGAGCATCATTTGCATTCTAATATTTGTGGACTTTTTTGCTCACTGACATTATGATTGGTGGAGAGTAGGGGAGGGTGTCACCTCATGCACAGTGATGTCACTTCACTCCAAACGCCCACTTCCATTACCTCATGCACAGTGATGTCACTTCACTCCAAAGGCCCACTTCCATTAGACTAACAATCAACTTACAGTTTTGCAAGTAGTTTCCCTTGAGGAAGTTGGTCATAGGTGAAATACCAGAGTTGAACCTGTGATGTCCAGAGCACCAGACCAAGGATCATTATTTCTGATGTTCCAGACAAAATCCAGGCAGGTGACAGCTGTATTTGTGGACACCAATACACCATGAAGACTATTTATGGCAACTTGGAGGGGGCAGAGAAACCATAATTGGGAGCACTGAGACCCTCAAAAGTGTAAAGATTTCAAAGTAAATGCATTACTGTGGTCCTTCCAAAGGGAGCTGCTGTTAGTGGTGCATGTCATTTACTGAAATATCTGGCTATATTTTCAGGCCACCACACAAAACCTTGGGCAACAAACTTCATTTCTGCAGTACTTAGGTATCCAGTGATCTTTGATATGATTTGACTGGAACTGGTGTTCCTGAATCACATTTATAAAATACTTGACTTTACTCCACAAGCCAGAACTCCAATACTGTCAATCCTTTTTACCCCATAGAAAAACCTTAATACCTTACGCTCATCTAAGAAATTACTAGTATCCACAAGTAAATCCAACAATATCTCTGGTGACTCTCTGTTCTCTAATGCTGTTGGAAAATACTGGAACCAACTTCCAAATGAACTGACTTCACTGTCCTCTTTATCACTATTTAAACAAAAATTGAAACTTTACCTGAAAATATACTGGTTATGCCCCTGTACAAACCCAGACTAATCAAAAATGGCGTTGCTATCATCATCACTGCTGGCCCAGTATTTCTCATCCATTACTTTTACTTTCATGGACTAGTCCATATTTGTTCCTTATTCTATCCTAAAAAAAAAAAAAAAAACATTTCCTTGAGAATAGAGTTTCTAGCAAATTTATCTTATGTTCTGTAATAATTTGTGTATTCAACGATTGAAATGTTATGTAATAATCTACAAATAACTTCTGTACATGCATTTATATGTTAATCATTTTATGTAAATCTTTTTATGTTAATCTTTTTTATGTGGCACTTATCTCCCTGGGCCTCTACTGAAAATGGACATACATCCAGTTAGACTAGCCCAGTCAACAAATGTAAAATAAATAAAAATAGATAGTATCCTTCTTACTGCAATGGTGGTGCTGCGGTAGCATTGTTGCCTCACAGTTAGACGTTGCCCGTTCGATTCTCAGTTAGAGCATCTTCTGTGTGGCGACATGCATGAATGGGCGTTCCCTCTTTGAAGGTTGTGCGTTAGGCCCGGCAAGCCAGCACGTAAAACTCTGCTGCCAATCATTAGCAGACCGGAGTTCCACTGTGGTGACTCCTAACTGAAGCTGAAAGACACAAACAAGATAGTTATCCTTCTTCAGCAGTAAAATCAAACAACATATTGTTTTTTCAAATATGCCATACATGCCTGAAAGTATCAGGTCATTTATGGTCATCTGCTACAGCCATGGTGAACAATTCCTCTGGACGAGTATGTGGCAGTCATAGAAGTCTACTAGAATTTCACAATTACACAAAGCTACAACCATGACAGTATTAATATTTTTATTATAGGCTGTCTAGTACAAACTGAATTTGCTTTCATCAGCCTCTCATCAACCTCTGTCTTGTTGACTCACTTTCCTTGACAAATACAGATGGTCGATACATGTTAGATTGACAGTCCCCGAGGTAGGGGGATATGCTCTTTTCCCAGGGATTGTGCAATCTCAGAGTTATTATATATAATTAACATGGATGTGGGGGCTCAGCTCCCCATACGGGGGGTGCAGGGGGCAAAAAAACACTTTAATTTGGTTTGCATGTTTCAAGAATTAGCCTTTATGGGGCGGGGGTGCATGGAGGCAAAAAACAGTTTAATTTGGTTTGCATGTTCCAAGAATTAGCCTTGGAGCATATGCTCTTTAGCAAGGGGAAGTAGCAGAGACTTTTGTAATAATAAAGCAACCACAGAACAGCCTTTGTGTTTCCTGTTTAACAAAGACATTTTTACTTGTATGCGAGCACTTTTTGTCAAAATAAGTATGTCAAAATAAAGCACGCTGACATTGCATGGATCAACTATTCATTGTAGAGCTATCTATCTATAATATATATATATATATATATATATATATATATATATATATATATATATATATATATATATATATATATATATACATATCTTCTTCTTCTGTTGTCTTTTCCTGGTTAGGGGTCACCACAGTGGATCATCTGTCTGCTCATGATTGGCAGTGAAGTTTTACGGTGTCGAGTTGCCAGCCTGGCACCCAACCTTCCACAAAAGGCATACACACGCACACACTCACACCTAGGGCCAATTTAGAATGTCCAATCCACCTACTGCATGTCTTTGGGATGTGGGAGGAAACAGGATCACCCGGAGGAAACCCACGCGACCACCGGGAGGACATGCAGACTCCACACAAAAGGCACCCCAGCCAAGAATTGAACCAGAAAACCTCTTGCTGTGAGACGATAATGCTAACCATAATTATATATATATATATATATATATATATATATATATATATAGATACACCCACACATATACATACATATATTTGTACGTATATATTATACACAAACACACATGCATAAACACATATATACATATCTATAAGTAATTAAATTCCTTAAAACTCCCAAATTTCAAACTCTGTTTTATTGACACACATTGGTCAACAGAATAAATGGTGCACCTTCTGTGCGGAGTCTGCATGTCCTCCCTGTGTACGTATGGGTTTCCTGCCACGTTACAAAGACATGCATCTGGAGCATTTCTCCCTGGGCCTCTGCTGAAAATTGGCTTCGTTCAAACTCGGACTTTCCTGGTAAACAAATGTTAAATAAATAAATAAATAAATAAAAGTGTGTGAGATTACCAGTCTCTGCAGCTGGATCATGGGATCATAGGAAGTTACTAGGCTAATAGCTCTAGGATCCTTTCAAGCCTAGCCACGTTTTAACCTTATTTCCATGATCAGAACCTATCACCCCTGTCCAAGAGGGACACAGGTGGAACCCCTGGGTGAATTTCTGGTTACCCATCCAATCGTCCAGACTGCGTTTGAAGAGGACCAATGAGGTGCTCTGCTTGTTATGAAGTGGGAGTCTGTTCCAAAGGTGTGGTAACCTCTTGGAGACAAATCTGTCCCTCCAGCAGGTTCTATTAATGTTACATACCAGGTTAAAGTCTTTAGAGCTAGTAACCCGTGTACCATTTGACTTGTGGATATGCAGCATTTCCAATAAATCAGGGTCAAAGACTGCCTTATATGCAAAGCAGAGAACACCTCTGAGTAGCCTGTATGAAACAGAATAAAGTGACAGTGATTTCAGATAATCCTCTTAGTACAGTTGCTGAAGGCCTTGAATTTTCCTTGTGAGGAACCCTTGTGGTCTTTCCAACCCCTACAGGTGCTTGGAAAGGTACATACCAAAAGGGGCATCATTCTTAGTTATTGGCCTGATGAGGAACAAGTACTGGGAGGTTATAACTTCTTTTTTTTCTGGAGGCAATTCCCTTACTTATGAGATGAGCAATATAGAATGCCCTTCTTACCACAGTGGAGACATGGTGATCAAAGGTAAGGTTGCTGTCAACCTGTGTGCCCAGGTCTCTCACCACTGAGTGCATACTTAGGGTGTTGTTATTGATGTGGTAGTTAGTAGGAGCATCGCTCTTACTGAAAGGGATGATGACACATTTTTTGCATTGAGTTTATGGTCATGACTTGGGCACTGATCATTTGTTTGTGTACGATCCTCTTGCAGAGTCCGCGGTGGTGGTGCTGCGGTAGCATGACTTCGGCACTGATTATTTGTTTGTGTATGATCCTCTTGCAGAGTCCATGGTGGTGGTGCTGCAGTAGCATGACTTTGGAATTGATTATTTGTTTGTGTACAATCCTCTTGCAGAGTCTGCGGTGGTGGTGCTGCGGTAGCATGACTTTAGCACTGATTATTTGTTTGTGTACGATCCTCTTGCAGAGTCCGCGGTGGTGGTGCTGCGGTAGCATGTCTTCGGCATTGATTATTTGTTTGTGTAAGATCCTCTTGCAGAGTCCGCGGTGGTGGTGCTGTGGTAGCATGACTTCGGCATTGATTATTTGTTTGTGTACGATCCTCTTGCAGTATGCTGACAACATTTGGAGATTCTATGACCGCTCCCAGTTTGCAGTCATCAGCAAACTTTGTCAGCCACAGACCTTTAGTTTAGCTTTTACTATGCAGAAATAGATTAGAAACAGTAGAGGTCCCAGGACTGTTCCTTGTAGAACACCACTGGTTACAGGTCTGCTGCTGGAGGTAGATTCCCCTATTTTGACTATATGGGTTCTATCAGTGAGCCATTTAGTGACCCTTCTAATGATATAAGGGTTTATACCTAGCTGGGTGAGTTTGCAATGATGCTTGAGTGGGGGGGGGTAGTGTCAAAAGCGTTGGCTAAGTCTAGGTAGGCTGTATGCACAGATTTCCCTTCATCAAGGGCTTTGATGACTGTCTTGAAGAAGTCCACCAGGTTTAACAGGCATGATCTCACGCTGACAAATCGAAATTGAGTAGGGTCAAGTGTTTAGAGGTTACCTATATCTTTGTTGATAAGGCCTATAATGATACACTCCATGGCCTTGCAGATAAGCTGGTCAGGCTAATAGGTCCATAGTTCCCGGATCAGTGGAAGCACCACCTTTGTGCAGGGGGATAACGGTGGCCTTTTTCCATTCAGCTGGGATGAAGCCGGCACCTAGAATACCATTGAAAAGAGTGCCCAATGGTGTTGCTGTTCGAGCCCATGAAGGATGAAGCCTGGGATGTTATCAGGTCACATAGAAGCTGTGTTTTTGACCTTAGGGAGGGCATTCACAACCTGCTCTTTAGAGATACAAGGTAGAGGACAGGTGGTAGGGATGTCTTGGGGTACCTGTGGTGGGGATAGGAGAGTGAAGTTTTCACAGAACCTTTGGGCTAACAGGTTAGTAATGTCAACAGGCTCAGTATATGTGGTATCATTAACTACCAGTTTGGCACACATTTAGGCCTTTCCTTTTACATTATGGATGTAACTAAAGAATGCTTTATGGTTGTCCTTAGTTGAGGAAGCTAATTTGGAGAACTTCACAAGAAGTCTTATTTGCTTGTTTAAGCTGAGGAGGGAGTGTTTCCAGTTTAGGGCTTGCTCCCTCTTACACTTAGACAGCAATTTCTCCTCTTATTGTAAAGCTTGTTAATGGCAGTTGTCCACCAGGCAGGTTTGTTCTTCCTTGAGGAGCTTGTTTTGGTCCTATTGGGTAAGGCTGAGTCAATGCAGTAAAGCATTTGTGTAGAACTTTGTATAGTTGACACTTAAATCTGAGGGGGGAGGTGCAGTGACGCTAATTATACCATCCTGTAAGAGGTTATAATCTGCTGTGGAGAAGTTTTTTTTAGTTTAGTTGTTGCTGGGGGCAGGGGGAGTCAGGTGTGATAGTTACTTTCGAATGAGCATGATTTGTGGTCAGATCTCACCAGGGAAGACCTCACAGTGGGGGTGCTACAGTGGTCCCTCATATCCATATTGGTAAGCAACAGATCCAAGACACTAGCACCTCTTCTGGGGGTTCAATCAACTGGTCCAGGGCACTGGAATTAATGAAGTCGAGGAACCTTTGGGCAAGTGAGTTTGTGCACGAGTAATTTGCCCAGTCAATGGATGGGTAGTTAAAGTCACCCAAAAACATACCCAACAGACCAACTATGTAATTCAACCAAAAAAGACATTCTACTAGACAAAAAAGACTTTTACCTGCACCTCCAACAAACCCATCAGCAAAAAAACACAAAAGGTCTGGTCAAGCATTAACAAATTACTTCAACCAGGACACTCTAAAACTCCTGCCCCAACAGGTATCCCCTCTACTAACTCTAAACAAGTTGCTGATGCCATCAACAAGTACTTCACTGATGCCATTCAAACTCTAGCTAACACATTACCTCCTATTAGCACTAGCCCATCTAATACCACAAATAGCCCAGTCCCTACCTTCCATTTACAACCAGTACCTACATCCCTCATTTGCACCCTCCTACAAAAACTTAAACCAGCCACCCCTTCTGCTGACTGTCTTCCAGCAGAACACCTGCAGATTGCTGCCACAGCCATTGCCTGTCCCATTTCCACCCTTATTAATAGGACAATTACAGAAAGCACAATCCCATCCATATGGAAAGTCTCCCATATCATCCCTCTACATAAAGGTGGAGAATCCACTGAACTTTCCAACTTTCGACCAATTGCCTTACTCTCTCCAATAGCTAAAATAATGGAAAGATGTATCCACCGACAATTACTGCACCGCCTCCTCCAAAATAATCTACTTGCTAACTGCCAGCATGGTTTCAGGCCTCACCATAGCACTACTACTGCCCTCCTATCCTTTTCTGACTCTATAAACAAACATCGTAATAACAACTCTCTTTCCTCTGCACTATTCATTGACCTTTCAAAAGCATTTGACATGGTTAACCATCACCTACTTATGGACAAACTAAAAGCCCTATCACTTGACCCACAATCATTACTCTGGTTTAAATCCTATCTGGAAAACAGGCACCAAGCAGTGCTGTGGGGCAATAATCTTTCTACACCCCTCTCTGTCAACATTGGAGTACCTCAAGGCTTTATTTTAGGCCCTCTTCTCTTTTCAGTTTTGATTAACGATATAAATGCCAAAATTCCCCAGGCCACCTGCATACAATATGCAGATGATTCTACTTTAATACGCACAGCAAAGTCCCCAACCTCTCTTCAGACCCTCACCCAAACAGTATTTAATATTGTTGAAAATTGGTTCATGCAACGTTGTCTCCTCCTGAACCCGAAAAAAACAAAATTACTGCTTTTTGCTCCTACCCAAAAGTCACCACAAATTCACTCCACAGTAACTTCCAACAATGGAACTAGCATATCACCTGATACTTCAACTCATCTCCTGGGTATTATTATTGACCACAACCTTAACTTTGACGATCACATTAATACTACCATAAAAATCTGTCAACAGAAAACGTGGCTCTCTTTATAGAATCAAGCCCTTCCTTACACCATTAGCTAGAACCACTATTGCCCAGACCCACCTAATCCCTACCCTACTATATGCTTCAGCCATATATACCAATCTATCCAAAAACAACCTTAACAAACTTGCAACCAGCTACAATAACATAGCTAGATTTGCCACTGGCGCCCCTTTTAGAACCCACCACTGCCACAACCTTAAACAATTGGGATGGTTAGAACTGCAGAACCAACTTCAATGTCAACAACTTACTATGACCCAAAAAATCCTTCACCACCCTAATAATATCCCAATCATGTCTAGCCTTATTACCCCATACAAAAATCTAGCAACACTACGCTCAGCTAATAAACTTCTAGTCTCAGCTACTAAACCTAACAACAGAGCTGGGGACTCACTTTTCTCTAATACAGTGGGAAAAAGCTGGAACGGCTTCCAAGTGAACTTTTGACTCTTTCTTCAACACTGCTTTTCAAAAAAACGCCTTAAAGAATACCTTAAAACACATTGGCTTTGTCCCTGCTCTAACACTGACTAATACTTCTCTCCCCAGTCACACTCTCCTCATACTTTGCTAACCTTTTGTATATGGATGCTGACCTGAACTAACCAGTTATTTAACATCCCACTAGTATCTAACAAGTTCCCCTTTTTACTACTTTATAAGAATCTTTAAATTAGCTTTACAAAAAAAAAAAAAAAAGGACACTGTATAAGTTTTTCCATATTTAGAATCTCAACAATGTTCTACTATTATCTTATTATTGCATAATTTGTATGTTATGCTGTAAGTTATGCTGTTGCCTATGCTTGGAGCTTTTCTCCCCGGGCCTCTACTGAAAATGGACATGTATCCAGTTAGACTAGCCCAGTCAACAAATGTAAAATAAATAGTGTTGGGATGTATCTTGATAGACTCAAGTAAATCCAAATAGGCAGAGTGGGTGTCCTCATTCATGGAGGGGGTCCTGTAGCTGGCAATGTCTTGAATAGCTGTCCTACCAACAGTTAATTGCACCTGAATTATCTCCAGGGAATCATGCTGTATAACCAATCTGGAGGTGTATTTATCTTTAATGAATATTGATACGCCACCTCCTTTAGTTTTCATGCCTTCAGTTTGTGGTCTGAACATGTGGAAGGAGGTGTAGCCCGATATAGCTGGGGTGCTCTCCATAGCCTTGAACTAGGTCTCTGTGACTGTGCAAATGTCTGTGACTTCCAAGGAGAGGACTGCTTCCAGTGAGTGCAGTTTCATGTAAAGACTCCTAACATTTAGCAACATAACCCTGATGTTGTTTTTATATGGAGCTTTTACGTCGGGAATTTTGTCCTTGAGACACTGCCTAAAAAGGCACTATGGAGTTGGCAGGAGCCTTGACCAGTAGCTGAAATCCCAGGGATGACTGATGAAGACAATCTCTGGCAAAGCATACAGTTGTGTCGATCATGTCATCCCAGGCTGACAGATACTGTTTCCCCTTAGAATGACACCAGAAACTAAGCCAATTATTGAAGTCAATAATTTTCTGTTTGTATTGAGGCATCATCCTAAGTGAAGGTAAAATGCTGCTTAAGGATAGGGACATACCAGCCTGAAATGCATATTCCAAGAGCTCAGTCATGTCTCTCTTCATATGGTCCAGAGAGGTATGTCTCAAGTCGTTCACACCAACATGGATTATGACTGAGTCATAACAGTACCTGTTTTTGAGACTTGAGTATATGTGTGATATGGTGGATCATGGCACCTGACAGATGGCTGACTGTGACGTTCTCCTTATCCAGTCTGGTGAGAGGGACATCTGTGTGTCTCATGATGTAATCACCTATGACTAATATGTTTGGTTTTGTGTTTAGCCTTAAGGGCTTGACAAGTGAGACACTGGTGTGTGAACTATTACATGTATTATGTTCTGCAGAGGAGGCATTATGTGTAACATGCTTGTATTTGTGTTTGGGAGGTCTCTGGTGTTTAGGTATGTTTATGGTGAGGACCTCCGCATATATAGGTATGTGTGATGTGTGTTTGGGTGGAGTAGGAGGTGAGGTGTGCATGCCGACAATCTGTTCATTGTACTGACTGGTGTGTTAGGGAGCATGGATTCAAAGTTCTTAATATAGTTGTATCTCTCACATGTTGAGTTTGTGAGGGCTAGGAGCAGGGGGTTGTTGGTGAACATGAGGCAGTTACTACATAGCACAGACACGGGGCTTAAATAAAATGAGAAATAACTCTACTCTCTGAGCTCAAATCCAGTCAGTCTCGATTACATGGTCCTATCTCAGGGTCTGTGCAATCTCAGAGTAAGTATATCTAATTAACAAGGGATGTGGGTATACAGCCCACCACATGGGTGTTAGTTTTTGATGTATGCGGCGAGGGTATTCCTTAGGCATGAACAGTGGCTTGTTGACATTTACGTTGTCAACTTTTCATTGTTGGCATTAACTAAATTGACATTTGAGTATTTCGATTTAAGTGAGTGATTGATAAACAGATACGCAGAATAGTAGAATGTAAGCTGGGAGATGAACAGTTCGGATTCAGATCAGGATGCAGCACAAATGACCCGATGTTTGCATTGAGACAGATACTTGAGAAGAAACTAGAGAAGAGGAGAGAGTCAAACTGGGCTTTCCTAGACTTGGAGAAAGCATATGACAAGGTCCCAAGAAAGGTGATCTGGGCAGTACTGTGGTGGTTTGAAGTCCCAGAAACACTGGTAGAATTAGTACAGGCTATGTACAAGGACCCAGTGACTCAAGTATGAACAGTGTTTGGCCTCACTGAGGGGTTCCCAGTGGGAGTGGGTGTACACCAGGGTTCAGCTCTGAGCCCACTGCTGTTCATACTGGTAATGGACTACATCAGCAAACAGGTTAGAGGGGTCAGAGCAACAAAGCTGCTGTATGCAGACGATGTGGCAGTACAGGCAGACTCTGATCTAGAACTTCAGCAAAGGATAGGAGAATGGAATGCAAATCTGAAGGCACATGGGATGAAACTAAGCACAGATAAGACAGTGGTAATGGCAGCAGATTGGAGAAATCAGAAGAAGCTGAGAATAGAGATAGATGGGAAGATAGTGGAACAGGTAAACAGCTTCAAGTATCTGGGAGGGGTGGTTGAGGAGAAGGATAGTCTGAATAAAGAGGTCAAAGCTAGAATCAGAGGGGCTGCAGCCAACTGGCATAGAGTATCAGGTGTAGTATATGACAGAAGAATGCCAAAGAAGCTGAAAAGTAAGGTGTACAAGACAGTGGTGCGACCAGTACTACTGTATGGTACAGAAACCTGGGCAGTAAAGGCAGAACAGTTGAAGAAGCTAGAGGTGATGGAAATGAAGTGCCTGAGAAAGGTGGTAGGATGCACACTGTGGGACAGGCGAAGAAATGAGGACACAAGAGCAGAAGTCAAAGTAGCTCCAATTGCAGAAAAGATCAAAGAAAACAGATTACGATGGTATGGGCACATGTGTAGAAAAGCAGAAGACAATCTGGTGAGGGAGATTTGGGACAGACAGGAAGAAGGTAAGAGGAAGTGAGGGCGTCCAGCAAAGAGGTGGATGGATTGTGTGAAAGAAGATCTGCGACAGT
>NC_056745.1:1489554294-1489561794 GCF_019279795.1 Protopterus annectens | reverse complement strand
ATATCATCATGGAACTCATAAACAAAGACATTGGTAACCTTCAAGCTCTGGACCCCACTCAATTCAGGTATGTGAAAGGCAGATCATGCCTAATGAACCTGATTGACTTTTTTGAGGCAGTCACCAAAGTCATAGATGAGGGTAAGGTGCTTCACACAGCCTATCTTGACCTAACCAAGGCTTTTGACACCATCCCCCATTCTGGAATTATAGCTAAACTCACTAAACTAGGTATAAATCCCTGTGTCACAAGATGGGTTGCCAACTGGCTCACTGACAGAACCCACACTGTAAAAGTTGCAGACTCCAAATCTGACTTCAAACCAGTAACAAGTGCAGTACCTCAGGGTTCAGTCCTGGGACCTCTCCTGTTTGATATCTACTTCTCTGAAGTACAGGTTAACACAGAAGGCCTCTGGCTAATGAAGTTCGCAGATGACTGCAAACTAGGAGCCATAATCAAAACTCCTAATGATGTGGACATCCTACAGAAGGGCCTCACTAAGACAGATGCCTGGTGTCAGAGCCATGGCCTCAAGCTCAATGCCAAAAAGTGCATTGTCATCCCCTTTGGTAAAAACTCTGTACCCATGGGGGTTGGGAGGGTGGCTTAATGGCTAAGGTGTTTGCCTTACAAACACAAGGTGCAGGGTTTGAGTCTCACAAGGGATAATTGGCTAGGCTTAAAATGGCTCGCAAGGGCAGTTAGCTTAGTACTAAACTATGAACCTATGAACCTATGAACTACCACATAGGCATGCCACATGCCTTACAAACACAAGGTGCAGGGTTTGAGTCTCACAAGGGATAATTGGCTAAGCTTAAAATGGCTTGCAAGGGCAGTTAGCTTAGTACTAAACTATGAACCTATGAACCTATGAATTATCACATAGGCAGCAGTCTACTTAACACTGAACGTGTGATACGAGGCCTTGGGACCCAGGTGAACAGTAGTCTCTCCTTTGATAAACACATCGCCACAGTAGTCAGGAAGTCCTTTTACATGACACACCTCATCACAAAAGGGTTCTCATCCAGGAAAAATGAGGTCATTGTTCCCCTCTACTCGACACTCATTAGACCCATTATAGAGTACAATGCCCCTTTTGGAATGTACCTCACAAAACATCTGCAGCAGCTGGAAAGGCCACAGAAGTACCTCACAAAGAGGATTACTGGCTTCATACAGATGCCCTACACTGACCATCTCAAAAAACTCCAGCTTTACTCCATAGCATATCGCCTAGTCTGAGGTGATCTCTGCCTAACATATAAAGCTATGTCAAACCCAGAGCTGTTGGACATGCTACACCTAAAGAAATCCCAATCCCTCCGAGCTACATGCTCTAGGGACCTAAACCTTGTCACCACAATAAACAGGACATGCTGGAGGGATAGATTCCTGTCCCAAAGACTTCCCATACTCTGGAACAAGCTACCCATCTATGTCAAGCAAAGTTCCTCATTAGCACTCTTCAAGAAAAATCTTGATGAGTGGATGGGAAATAGGAAATACACCCCGGGGATCACTTGTGTGGCTCTGCTTGACAGGGGCACAGGAAAATAACTTTCTTGGGTGGCATAAGCCAGGGAACCTTGCTGGCTAGGCTTACTTAGGCCCTTGGGCCATTAGCCTAGTATGAACCTATGAAGCCGAAAACTCTAAAACCTGAAGCACATACACACACACACACACACATACACACACTACACACACACACACACACACACACACACACACACACACACACACACACACACACACACACACACACATTTTTTTCTTATTTCCAGGTGACCTCTATTGCTTGGAAGTTTAATTGCAATTATAAAATTCAGTCTGCACATCACAAGAAATCTGAATTCAGAACAGGCAACAACTTTTGTCTCAGTCAGGAAAATATTGGGCTACTGTGCTATTTATCTGCATTCCTTCTTTTTTTCTTCTTTCTTTTGTTGATAATAGAAACTCTAATCTGGAGTTAATTGTACCCAATTAAAATACACATTCAGTACTAATCTGTCTGTCTGTCTGACTATCTATCCTTCAGCAGTTCTCTATTTTATCTCTATTTTATATATATAAATATATATTTATTACATGTAGGATGTGAGTTTATGTTTATGTAACCAATTCAGTACCTTTTTTCCATCCGACATCACTTGCATGCTGAGGAGTTTCTAACCTGAATGTGCAGGCGTTTTCACACTCAAAGCGCCGCTACACAGTTGTGTTCTGACATGGTCACTATCCAGTCATTTCCTCATGTAGTCTTGATTTATTTAAATTTGTTTTCAGGGGCAGATAACTGATCAGTTACAGGCTTATTTCAATATTTACTCCTTTGTTAAGTATTCCTTGTGAATCAATGTGACAAGTACAATTTTGACAGTGTTTCAACCCTCTGTGCTTGTCACTTATACATGATAGAGAATTGGTAGGAAAAGGGGGTCTTTTATATTGGCTAAAAAACTGACAATCTTTTTCCCCTCTCTGTACACTGGCTTACTTACTGGGAGCAAAGAATGGGTATGAATTTCTTTCATAGCAATAATACTGAAATGACAATTTATTTCTTTGCAGACTTTAAAAGTTTTTTTGCACTAAGCTGTTATTTTATTTATTATATATTTGTTGACTGCGAAAGTCTGAATAGTACAGTTTCAGAGGATGCCCGGGGCAAAATGCTCCAGACGCTTGTCTTTGGACATCTTGAAGTTCTGTCTCCCCTCCTTTTTTATCCTGATTCTGCCATGTCACTTTGATGCATAGACAGTTCCCACATGGTTTGGTTAACCACTTGTCTATTGTAAGCCCTATGGATAAACACTGACTAGTTTATTGCAGTACTTTTCACTGTCCTGTTACTTATTATGTTTTCTTTTAACCCTTAAAATCTGTGACTTTTTGGAATATTATGAAGTAAACATGTGGAGCGAGAAGTCACAGCCTGTAACAATGATTTGTCTTTTTGTAAATGGTTCACAGTTTTGGGACTCTCCTGTCAAATTGTTTAAAGCTTCTTTAATTGTTAGGTACAAAACATCAGTGATAAAATTTTCTACAAATTTTTAAGTAAAAAAGAAATGTATAGGGCATTTCAGTGATATTCTTTTAACTTTATTAAACTGCACTGCTTAGCTGGCTGTCTTATTTGCCCTTTTTCCCTACTGCATGCTAAATTCCTCAGCCCCTGTAGGACGAAACTGAACACCCTAGAATTGTTTTAGTATTCATCACACACAGTCTCAGGCTACCCAAGCCAAAAGGATTAACTTTCAAGATGTCTGTCATATCCTGATATCCTGACAAAAAGTATATATATATATATATTTGCCTCATATTTTTGGTCTGTTCCTTGTAAAATTTGTGATTTTCTGGGAAATCACTGAGATAATCTGAGGACTGAAGTCACTAAATGATGATATACATTTGAGTTAAAGACTTCATATTTATTTATTTATTTATTTGACATTTGTCTATCGGGGTGGTCTGACTGGGCCTACAGAACCCGTTTTCAGCAGAGGCCCAGGGAGAAAAGCTCCACATACAGTATAATACAAACACAGTATAATCCAATACAATACAAATTACATTAGAAATACTATACAAGAATAAGTTGAAAGAACAAACTATTGTTACAAGATGTTGTAATATATTACTACACATCTAGAAAGCTCAATAGAGTAGCCTTCAGAACAATGCACACTAAGATAACTCCTGTTATTCAAGCAACTTTCTAAGTTTATAAGAGCAATATTTAAATCCTGTCCCTATTTTTCGGCATTTGCTCCCCCATTTTGGTAGGCTTTGTGCAGATTTTTTGCTCTAAGAGGCTGAGAGGTATGCTTAGGGATTGTCAAGTTAATTTTAAAAATAAACAAGATAATAGATACAAGTAACGTGAATGCAGAAAATCCAAGGCTGGAGAGACATCTGTACTTACTTTTATTCTTTCTGCCAATATCAATTAACAGTAGGTACCATATTACCTCAACAAACGAATAAAATACAGGAAATGAACAGTTGAGAGAAAACATAACTCACCAGAATATTTTCTGCGATGTCTTGAGATACAATTAAATGTTTATGCATATCTGCTGCTGCAGTCAATGTCTATATTAAAGTTTTGTATTAAATAACAAAATTAAATCTATTGGCATATCTTGTAGGGTCTCCCTCTTCATGCTCATCCCTTTGGAGGCATCAGACTAGTAACATAATATGACATGCAGACTGTTTTGAAGCATAACGCTGACCAACTTACCATCTGTGTTCAGTAGTGTACGAGACACTAGCTATCTAGTTGTTCTTTGGTTTGCCTTTCTCAACTGACTTCCAGCATAGGAGAGTCGATACCCCAAACTTTGCCACAGTGACAGAAATAAAGTTCAGATTTTCCAGAAAGCCTTGTTTCATTCTGGTAGGCACAGATTTATAAAAAGAACAAAGTATTCCTGTAGAGTATTGAAATCCATAGAAAATGAAAACTTGTGATACAGCTGTTTTGTATGTAGTGCTGCAGCAGTGAGGACTACTTCCTACAAGTCCCCAAAGCTTTTATCACCAGCTACTCATGTTTCCCAAAAGCCATTCACCTTAATCCCAAACTAAATAGGACTATGGGGAGTTAGCACTGCACCTCCACAGCTCCTTTGTGGGGTATCAAACCTGCCCATTGTTCCAATATGATTGAAATTTCTCTGCAATAAAAGATCATCAGCCTGTGTGTACACATGTTACATTCCTCAATGCATGTATAGCTTTCCTGTAAGGATGATTATTAGCTTCCAACACTGCACAGAGTCTCTTTAGAGAGACCAAGAAAGTACATCTGGTGGCCTGATATTAATGTGTTTAACAGCAAATACTCCTGAGACATTTTTCTTATGTTACCCATAAACAATCCATCCACATGGAGGACTCATAAATAGAACCCCTTTAGCCACAATTCTTTAAAACAATCCATCCACATGGAGGACTCATAAACAGAACCTCTATAGCCACAATTCTTTAAAACAATCCATTCACATGGAGGACTCATAAGTAGAACCCCTACAGCCACAATTCTTTAAAACAATCCATCCACATGGAGGACTCATAAATAGAACCCCTATAGCCACAATTCTTTATCTTGGAAGTCAGTTTCCCAGAAATTCAAAATACATATATTAAGATAAAAAATGCACACCACCATCTAGTATTAATTGCAACCATCAGTAATCTAAAAACATTCCCAAGCCAAATGCATATCTTCCTTGCAAATGTAGCAGGAAACTATGGCACAATTAATGTCTGATCTCCATCTATACATCAGAGTACGTTGCTGACCCTCTTCAAGTGCAACCTTGATGAGTGGATGGGAAACAACAAATTTGTCCCAGGGGTTCCCCCTGCATCCCTCAATAACAGGGGCAACAGGTGCTGACTGAGGTTTCTTTTTTTTTTGGGGGGGGGGATACACTCTTGGCTAGGCTTGTAAGGGCCCCAGGGTCTAGTAACCTCCTATGATCCTATGAGCTTAAGAGCCTTCCTACATACTAGTAGTTATAAGCAACTGTCCTAAATAACTTTATATATGGAAACTTGGATGTGGTACAACTGTACAAACAATAGTCATCATTATGTTTGAGGAAGCCTAGTGAGTCCCCTGCCATGCAAAGACAGTGGTCAGAATAGAAGACAGGTGATAAGATGCAGAGAGTAAGACTTGCAGTAGGAATAGCTCACTGATTGGGGTAAACTAAATTAGGCAAAGTACACTTTAATTAAACAAGCATCTCTGCAGTTGAACCCAACTCTAGCTTACATAATGGTATAAAACACGGAATACCAATGGTAAATGCCAACTAAATGAATGGAACACTTTATAATAGTAAAACACATAAAAAACAATAAACGTCAAACACTTTCATCCCTAAATAGAGGGACTTCTTCAGAACCATTAATTAAACATCACAACCACTTTTAAATACTTTTCCTATCCAATAATAATAACACATTAATTAGATACAATGAATTTAATAATTCAATTAAAATCCACTGATTGCATTTTTTAAAAAAATTCTTAATTCTATTCTGCCACCAGTTATTAAACTGTAATCTTGTTATGTAAAATTAGGTAATTCAACTGCATCAGTCATAAATATCAGAATAAAAAGAATTTAAAAACTTTCATAGAATTATTATATGACATGAGCCATAAAAACATACCAAATAACTAATTAAAATACTTAACTAAATAACCATTCCTTAAGAATAACCAGTTATTTTATGATAATTAGTTATTTTTTATACATCTCAATCCTTGCTAATACAATATGGCTCTCTTTTTTAAGACTGGTATGATAAAAATATTATCATTAATATCTGGTGACATAAAGGCATTAATTCTCAGTTGCCATTTTAATTCACAAATTTGTAAATCATTTTCCCAACCCCCAGTAGTCTATGTTTACCATATCTAAAATTCCAAATATAGATTTATTAAAACTGGGGCACTCAAGGGAGTGTTTATACAATGCATGAGTAGTACTTTTGTGGTGGATTGTATACAAATATTCATAAATATATTTCCAGAATGTTCCTTCTGTTTTCCGTACATAGAAATAACTACATTCCTGACACACTGCTATATAGACTAATCTTTTACTACCACAATAACTTGTCAGTAGTCTATGTTGTAACAGATTCCCTATTGAAATACTATTTACTTGTAAAATGAACTTGCAATAGTTACATGAACCACATCTAGTGGTCCCTTCTCCATTATTAAAAGTTGGTACTGGATGTTCTAATAAATATTTTACATTATATTCTGTTTTATATACAAAAGAGGGTTTCTCCCCTAAAATATGAATCTTTTCTGGGTTACTTCTGAATAGTATCCAGTTCCTAGTCAAGTGGATTTTAATTGAACTATTAGGTTCATTGAATCTAATTAATCTGTTATTGGATGGGAAAAGATTTAAAAGTGGCTGTGATGTTTAATTAACGGTTCTGAAGAAGTCCCTCTATTTAGGGATGAAAGCACTTCATCATTATTGTTTTATTGTTTTTTATATGTTTTACTATAATAAAATGTGCCATTCATTTAGTTGGCATTTACCATTGGTATTTCATGTTTTATACCACTACGTGAGAGTTGGGTTCAAAGTTTGGAAGAGTTTCATGAGCACATGCTGGTGTTTTTTTTTACTAATAAGCATCTCAGCAGTTGCGAAGGCACCATTCTCTCCAAATGCCAGTTACAGAAAAGCTGTAAGTTCTAGCATTCTTTGTTTCATGTTGTCATCAAGGTTTGTGTGCAGAAACCAGAAGCATATGTATAGCGATGGGCGAAAGCTGCATAATTCATCACCCTCTGCTTCTATATTCATACCGCCTGATTCACCTTCAATTAATGAGCATCACACATTCACACTCTCAATCAGTCATCAATGCATTTGAGTGCAAAAAACAGATTCTCAGAGCCAATAAGAGTCTTCTGTGTGACAGCA
>NC_056745.1:1489529294-1489551794 GCF_019279795.1 Protopterus annectens | reverse complement strand
TATTTATTACTACTTGGTAGTAACTTGATTAAAGTGTAGCTATCATTCTAAGTCTTTTGGATTAAGCACTTGGGCTTCACACCAGTTGTTTTACATTGGGAAAGTTGTGGCCTGCACTGTGGTGGCAGGACAGGTAGCTTACATCCTTCTAAGTTGGGAACTGCTGATTGAGGGCTCAGTGTCTGTTATTCTAAAAGTGTATTAATTCTGGTTTAAGCACTTGGGCTTTAGGCCAGTTATTTTACATTAAGAGGGTTCGTGGTCTGCACTCTTGTGGGAGGAGAGGCTGGACTCTGCCCTTCTGAGCTGGGAATTTCTGGTTAAAGGCTTATAGTGCCTGCATATTTGAACTGCTTCTTACTGAAATTGGTACACCTTGTTTGCTGTAGCATAGACTAGATCCAGGCCTGCTGAATCTAGCTTTGTTTGTATAACTTGAGCACTAATCCAGGCATTCTTTAAAGTATTCAGTTGTATTTATTACTGCTTGGTAGTAACTTGATTAAAGTGTAGCTATCATTCTAAGTCTTTTGGATTAAGCACTTGGGCTTCAGACCAGTTGTTTTACATTAGGAAGGTTTGTGGCCTGCACTGTGGTGGCAGGACAGGTAGCTTACATCCTTCTAAGTTGGGAACTGCTGACTGAGGGCTCAGTGTCTATTATTCTAAACGTGTATTAGGTCTGGTTTAAGCACTTGGGCTTCAGGCCAGTTATTTTACATTAAGAAGGTTCATGATCTGCACTCTTGTGGGAGGAGAGGCTGGACTCTGCCCTTCTGAGCTGGGAATTTCTGGTTAAAGGCTTATAGTGCCTGCATATTTGAACTGTTTCTTACTGAAATTGGTACACCTAGTTTGCTGTAGCATAGACTAGATCCAGGCTTGCTGAATCTAGCTTTGTTTGTATACTTGTTGTTTGTTTGCTTGTTATTTCCCTGAAATGCTAATTCCACCTAAAACACAGCTTTTCAGTGCTTCTGTGGATCCCTAGTGATATCTGCATTGCTTACTGTACTTATTTCCTTGTTTCACTTGAATGAAAGTTACTGTTTGTCATTTTTGCATTTAAGTTACCTGTAGCACATTGCATTTAAGTAACCTGGCACTTGCTCACTAAAGCAATTATATAGGTCAGCGCCAAAAAATTAAAAGCACTACACCCTCACAAACTCCCCTTGAGTACCTTGTTCCCCATTGGCCCTTTTTTTTCAATTATAAAGGAATTCCCAATACTGTTCTAGCATGTCCAAAGGTCAGTTGTCAATCTCCTCTCCGGTCCAGCTGGTGAATTTGGGAATTTCAGGCAATGTTACAACTGCCTCATGTACACAGATAACCCTCTCCTCCTCCCAACAAATTCCAACACATGTGAGAAATGCAACCATATAGCCAAACTGGAGGCTAAGATCTCTCAACTCAGTACTGGTGTAACCAGTCAGGAGGAAAAGGAAACCACACTCACTACAATTCCAGTCTCACATAGACCTACCATGACAGCAAACCAAACACATAAACACACAAAAACATACTTGGAGGCTCTAAATAAAAATCTGCCTAAGCAGCAGAGACCTCCAAAGCAGACACCCAAGCAACCGCTACCCCAAAACAAAACACGTGCCACACATAGCTCACAAAGCCAGTGTGCCGAACAGTCACAGCCCTTAAGGCTAAAAACACACCTGATACACTTGTAATAGGTGACTCTATCATCAGGCACACTGACGTCCCGCTCACCAGGCTGAACAAGGAGAAGGTCACGGTGAGCTGCCTGTTGGGCGCTAGGATCCGCCACATAACACAAGCACTCAGGTCACTCCAAGGCAAGTACAAATATGACTCAGTCATTGTCCATGCTGGTGTGAATGACCTGAGATGTATCTCCCTGGACTACATGAAAAGAGACATAGAGGAGCACCCTGAGCATGTAGCCCAGGCCGGTATGACCCTGACCTTGAGTAGCATCTTACCTTCACCAAGAATGATGCCACAATATGAAGACAAGATGATCAATTTCAACAACTGGCTTAAGTATTGGTGTCATTCAAAGGGGATCCAATGCCTGTCAGCCTGGGATGACATGCTCGACAAGCCACGATGCTTCGCTATGGACGGCTTGCACCTATCACCCCTGGGCTTTCGGATATTGGCAAAGGCTCTTGATACCCCCATAGTGCCTTTTTTAGGCAAGGCTCAAAAGACAAACCCACCTCCATAGGTATCACAAGGGATAAGAAACTAAGAGTAATGCTACTCAAAGCCAGAAGTCTAAACCTCAAGATGCATGCACTCGAAACTCTCCTTAGCATGGAGAACATCGATATCTTTGCAGTAACAGAAACCTGGTTCAAGGCTCCCGAGTGCACCCCAGCACTACCAGGTTATACCTCATACCATGCTTTTCGGCCCCAAAACTTGGACCGAACCACAAAAGGAGGGGGAGTATCAATATTCATCAAAGATACCCACACCTCCAGGTTGGTGGCACAGCACGAAGCATCAGAGACTATTCATGTGCAACTAACAGTGGGTAAAACTGCCTTCCAGTTTATTGCCTGCTACAGACCACCCTCCCAAATCCAGGAACTCCACTCCGCCTTCCTGAGAACACTGGAAAATATGAAGCTGTCTCCAAACACCATTATATTGGGCGACTTCAACTACCCATACATAGACTGGGAGCATTACTCTAGCTCCAACACCCTAGCCCAAAGGTTCCTAGAATTTATAAACTCAAATGCTATGGAACAACTTGTTACCACTCCCACAAGAGGGGAAAACATACTGGACCTGATCATCACCAACATGGGGACTCTATGCTCCAGACCAGAAGTGTATCCCTCACTTGTAAGATCAGACCATAAGCTAATCTCACTGGATATTCACATCCCGACCCCACCCCCTGCCCAGAAAACCACAGAGAAAAACTTCTCTAAAGCAAATTTCACACTCCTCAAAACCAAGGTGGAATCCTTCAAAGCCCCTGGGCCTGTGGAAAATACGGCCCAGACTGCAGAATCCTTTATAAATGCATTCTATGAACACCTTCAGGAATGCATGGATCATGCAATCCCAAATAAAACCAAGATCCAATCCTCCAAAGGCAGACGTCCTGTCTGGTGGACCCCAGCTATAAACAAACTATACAATAGAAGGAGGAAGCTACTACATGATAGAGCAAAATCCCAAAAAGGGAAGGCATCTCTGATCAGTATTAGCAAAAAACTACGGGCACTCATAAAATCATCTAAGGCCAGCCTTGAGAGAAAAATTGCACAGGACACTAAGGATAATCACAAGGCTTTCTTTAGTTATGTTAGAAACCTGGGTGGGAATTCCCAGATATGCTCAGAATTAGTTCAAAATGACAAAAAATACACTGAACCTACAGACATTGCCAATATCCTAGCTGACAGGTTCAGTGCAAACTCCCCCCCCCTACCAAAAGGGCAAATATCTATCCCAGCAGAGTGCTGCCCCCCTGACATCTCAGATGCTCAGGTAAGAGCCGCCCTCTCCAAAGCAAAAAACACAGCATGGCTTAAGGACAGAACCCACAGGGTTAGAGTTGTTGGCGCTGTGTCAGACTCCAAGCCGGTCACAAGTGGTGTCCCACAGGGCTCGGTCCTTGGCCCCCTATTGTTTGGCATCTACTTCTCAGAAGTACAGGCCAACATGGGAGGACTTTGGCTGACAAAGTTTGCAGATGACTGCAAACTGGGCGCCATAGTGGAAAGTGCATCGGACACGGATATCCTTCAGAAGGGACTCACGGACACAGATAACTGGTGCCAGAGCCATGGCCTGAAGTTAAACACCAAAAAATGTATAGTCATACCCTTCGGGAAAAACAAGGTAACCCCAAGCTACCATATAGGTGGCAATCCACTAAGCACAGAAGAGGTTATCAGGGACCTGGGGACCCAGGTTGACAGTGGCCTTTCTTTTGACACTCACGTTGCTAAAGTGGTTAGAAAGACCTTCTACATTGCCCACCTGATCATGAGGGGATTCACATCCAGATCTAGTGAGGTCATTGTTCCCCTGTACTCTTCACTTATCAGACCAATGATCAAGTACAACGCCCCATTCGGGATGTATCTCACCCGACATCTGCAGCAATTGGAGAGACCCCAAATGTTCCTCACCAAAAGGATAAAGGGACTCCAAAATCTGTCATAGGCTGCCAGATTGAAGAAACTCCAGCTCTATTCAGTCGCATACCGTCTGCTCAGAGGTGACATGTGCCTGACATACAAGGCCATATCCAACCCGGAATTAATGGACATGCTCCACCTCAAAAAATCCAAATCCACCAAAACCACTAGAGCAAGCGACTTAAACCTTAGCACGGATATAAATAGGACATGCTGGAGGGATAGATTTATCACTCAGAGACTCCCTATGCTGTGGAATAAAATCCCGGTCCATGTGAGGCAGAGCACCTCGCTGACTCTGTTCAAGAGAAATCTAGACCTGTGGATGGGAGATCGTAGGTTTACCCCGAGAATCATCTCTGCGTCACTGCTGGACAGAGGCACAACAAACTAATGGGCACAGTATTTTTTCATATAAGGGGTGGCGTAAGCCACAAAAATTTGGGCTAGGCTTATAAATGCCTTAGGGCAGATAGCCTAGTATAAACCTATGAACCTATGAATCAATGGGACCAGACGGTGTCCTGGGCTGCGTCCTACATGAACTCCAAGAAGAGCTAAACCCAAACAAAAAACTACTGTTCAATCTCAGCCTTACTACAGGATATGTACCCAAAGAGTGGCGTACAGCAATGGTGGTCCCTCTCCAAAAAGTTGGTGCCTCAACGGATCCTGGAAACTATCGCCCCATAAGCCTGACTAGCTTGGTCTGCAAAGCTATGGAACGGATCATCACGGACCTTATAAATAAAGATATTGGGGACCTAAAAACACTGGATCCTAAGCAGTTCGGCTTTGTTAAGGGCAGATCCTGCCTCTTAAACCTGATTGATTTCTTTGAAACAGTCACCAAGGCCATTGACGAGGGGAAGGCGGTCCACACAGCCTACCTGGACCTCGCAAAAGCCTTCGATACAATACCCCACTCAGGCATTCTAGATAAGCTCACCAGCTTAAATATAAACCCCTATGTCACTAGATGGGTTGCAAACTGGCTCAAGGACAGAACCCACATGGTTAGAATTGCTGGAGCCATGTCAGACTCCAAACCAGTTAGAAGTGGCATCCCACAAGGCTCAGTCCTGGGACCTCTCTTGTTCGTTATATATTTCTCAGAGGTACAGGCCAACACGGAAGGACTGTGGCTGACCAAGTTCGCAGCTGACTGCAAACTGGGCACCATAATCGACTCTCCAGCCGACACAAGCATCCTCCAAAAGGGCCTCATAGAAACAGACAACTGGTGCCAGAGCCATGGCCTCAAGCTAAACGCCATAAAGTGTATAGTCATCCCCTTTGGCAAAAACAAAGTGCCCACAAATTACCACATAAGTGGTAATCCATTAAGTACGGAAGAAGTAATTAGGGACCTGGGGACCCAAGTTGATAGCAATCTCTCATTTGACAACCACGTGGCCAAAGTGGTTAGAAAAACATTTTATATAGCCCACCTAATCATGAAGGGATTCACATCTAGATCAGGAGAGGTCATCGTGCCTCTTTACTCATCCCTCATCAGGCCCATAATTGAGTACAATGCCCCTTTTGGGATGCACCTTACCAGACACCTGCAGCAACTGGAAAGACCCCAAAAGTACCTCACCAAGAGGATCAAAATGCTCAAACAGATGCCATATGCTGCCCGGTTAAAGAAACTCCAGCTCTACTCAGTGGCATACCGCCTGCTCAGAGGCAATCTGTGCCTGACGTATAAAGCCATGTCCAACCCGGAATTAATGGACATGCTGCTCCTCAGAAAATCCAAATCCCATCGAGCTATGCACTCGAGAGACTTGAACCTCAGCACTGAAATAAATAGGACATGCTGGAGGGACAGATTCATAACCCAGAGGCTCCCTTCACTCTGGAATAAAATCCCAGTCCAGGTTAGGCAGAGTCCCTCATTGACTTTCTTCAAGAGGAATATTGATGAGTGGATGGGGGATCATAGGTTTACCCCGGTTATCACTTCTGTGTCACTGTTAGACAGAGGCACAGTATACTAACCTCAAAAAAGGGCATAGCAAAATAAATTTAAAATGGGTGGCGAAAGCCAAACACACTCTGGCTAGGCTTATAAATGCCCTAGGACAGATAGCCTAGTATGAACCTATGAACCTATGAATCTACGAAGCTATGGTAGCTAATAAGTAGAATTCATGAAGTTAGAACCTCTGATTGAGGTTCAGAAAGGGGTGGGCAGGGTCTTAAGCAAAGACCTTGGAGGTGTGGAGTTTGACAGCTCATTTAAGATATAATTGTTGTTTACACCTGGAGGAATCACCTGCAAAAGTAGAATGAAGTCCTGAGTGAGGCCTACAGCTGAGTGGGACTATAAACGGTAGAGTAAGACAGATGCTCGTTTCTTTTGAAGTGAAAGCCAAGTCCTCCGCATGTTATTTTGCTTTGCATATGTTAATCTGCACACAAGTCCTCAGCATGTTATTTTGCTTTGCATATGTTAATCTGCACACGATGAGAGCTGTTGATTTTCATTTTTCATTGTAGATGTGCTTAACAAAAAATGTGTTTTTAAACTTCTGCCTCCAGTGTTTCCTCAAACTTACAATGCGTATATGTAAATCCATCCTAATGTCCATAACCCCTATTTTCCATTTTTATAACTGGGGTTGTGGTATCACACCAGCAATGACCATCATCTATAGCCAATGTTCATTTCACCAGGTGGCCAACTCTCTCTCTCTGTCTGTATGCATATCTGTATCTATATCTATATATATATATATATATATATATATATATATATATATATATATATATATATATATATATAAGCAAGAATGGTCTTCCTACTGCTTTACCAGTCTGCTGGCTACATTCTGTGTGAGATCAGGCTACAGCAGAGATTAGGAATTTGAGCTTTCTCCACTGTTGTGCACTCTCTGAGTCGGTTTATATAATTAACAGGGTCATATGAGTAATGATGTAGAAACCTTAAAAAAGACATATATTTGACAATTTAGTATTTGCCATTGTTGTTTACACACCATTACTCAAGTGACCGAGTTAATTATTTCGATGTGACAATTTCTAGGAAGAGAAGTGGGTTTCTGTCTAATATTTATAGAAATCGAACATTTTAAAATGCCTTTCCACATTAGAATAGCTGCCACTTGTTATCACAAAAGAGTTTGGTAAAGGGGCAGCTAGTACAACTTACTAGAGTGGTGTCAGAAGATAGTTGATTCTGTGAAGAATGTAACAAATTATTAGCCATGTTTAAGGGTAGAGGGTACCTGCAGGACCTCAGTAAGGAGGTATACTTGAGAAGAATGCCAAGTATTTGTCATTGTTGTGGAAGTGTACTGACATACACAAAGACAACTTTTTTTAATAGCACTATGGTGCTGAAGTAGCAGACAGATTCTGTGGTAGTGAAGGACATCATTTTAAAAAAAGTGAAGCATTTCTAGGTCTGATGAGAAAATAAAATGTTCCGGAAACATCCATGTTTTCTGTACAAGGTCATAATTTAAAGAACAACTCTGAACATGGTTGAAAATGTGGAGGCATTGTCTGAACAGTGTCCATGGGTAACAAGTAACACACTTGCCTTTAGTGCAGAAGGCTATGGGTTATATTCCTGTTAGAGTATGCTCAACAAGGTATTAAGGTTGAAAGCAATTCTGCTACAAATATGAAATATAAATAAGGTTTAAATGCAGAAATAGAGTTTAGCAATATGTGATTAGCATCCATACTAAATGACTGTGGCTTGAAAAATAAGGAATTTGCTTAATGGACATGTTTTCCCACAGAATCAGCAAGAATGTATGCATTTCACACTGTCAGCAAGAAAGCTGACCTCTTACAGACTTAGCTAAAATGTAAAAAAACAGGATGTATGCATTTTTCACATTGTCAGTAAGAAAGCTAACCTGCTTCCTTAAAGAATGTACAACAGGAAAACAATCTGTACGTGTTTCTATCATATGACACTGTTAAGCAAGGAATTCCAAAATAGAATACCAAGGAGAAAAACAGGATGTAAAAACACTATAAAGAGACTATAGCAGATAAAATTGTCAGAGGTATTTGTGTAGGAACACATTTGTTCTGAGGTAATATTGTATCTCTCACATCATCCATGCTGTTTGAGAAGGAAAGTAGTACAGTACCTGAAGCTGTAATGGTAGTTTGTGTAATTTGTTATAAAAAGTTATTTATTAGTTACTGTTTTTAAAGTGACTAAGTTTGGTGCTGCATCAGTGTACATTCTGCAAGTTTCTGTGGGCAACAGACTGTAAATACAATTATAACTAGACTTTGTTTTCAGCAGAATCAGCCAGAAAGACCTTAGTGTCTTAAGAAGACTTCAGATCCATCACAGTAAGCAGCACCTTGATAATTAATTTTTCAATGGCGAGCCTAGCCTGCATTTGAAAACTGAGGGAGTGGTAAGGCCTGCAGAGGGTCACTTTAGTCAAATTGCAGTAACTAACATTTGCACATATGTGTAAAAACTAAACAGAAGTACTCCAGTTTATGCAGCTTGCAGCAGTAAAGATTCTCAGACATCTGAATCCAGATTGAGCTTGCAGTGCAGGAAAGTCGCAGTGCCATACATTCTCCAAGAAAGGTGGGCATCTACTTTTCACAGCAGCTCACTGCCTGCTGTGTTTCACAAGCTTCTTGAGTGATTTCGAAAAATTTCCAGCCATCTGCAACAACAGCCTGATCACCTGTTTTCTTGCTAACTGGTAAGATTTTTTTCTGGGTCACATTTTTAGTATGGATGCTATTAGACAGAATTCAAGCAAGTGTAAGCCAA
Source organism: Protopterus annectens (assembly GCF_019279795.1). NCBI lineage: Eukaryota > Metazoa > Chordata > Ceratodontiformes > Protopteridae > Protopterus > Protopterus annectens. The sequence goes on along the minus strand of NC_056745.1, from coordinate 1,489,542,848 downwards.
GCTTTACTCTTAAGGTAGCAGAATAACCAGATAAAATTTGGAGTAAATTGTAATGTTGGTATACACAGCACATTAGTAAATGTAAAACCTTATTAGGGCAAGTTGACATACAGGCATTATGTAAGTGACAAGCAAGAACATGAGGTATGTCATATTGCATTTGACAATAAAGGGGAGGGTGAGTGGATCTCTTTACAATAGGGATGTGCCCCCTACTCTGGTATCTTTCTTGACTACTTTTGAAAGGGGTCGAGACGGATGACCACTGATTGATATCTGGGTAGAGAGGTCACTATGGAAGAATGTCTTATTAGACACAGGAGCAGCAGTATCCATCACAAATAAACAGTTACCTGTAAATCCTATAACAAAGGTTTGTATTTCAGCATTTAATGGCACAGGATGCTATGCAGTGAGTATCCAAAATGTGGACATAAAGCTTAGCCAAGAGGGACAGACATGGAAGGGTGCATTTCTAATGCATCCATCTTGCTCAACTACCATTATTGGTATGGACATTCTAGGGCCTTTGGGATAGTAATTGATCTACCTAACGGAATCCTGTGGATAGGAGACCAGCAAAAAGGAGAGGGAGAGCAAAGTACAGGTTGTTATACAATCTCTATACCTGAAAAACCTGACAAACCTATAGGATATGTGAATACAGACAGTGAGGATGTGTGGAAGCATTTACAACAGCAATTCCCAAAGCTGTGGTCCAAGGGTCCCAGTGATTGTGGGAAACTAGAAAGCCCAGTAGGGGTAGGAAGTGATCAGGACTATATACCACCTTTTCAAAAACAAGATCCTATTCCTAGGGAGGCAGAAGATCATATAAAAAAATGTATTGCAGAATGGGAAAAGGAAGGGATTATACAAAAAGGCAACAGTCGTATAAATTCACCAATCTGGCCAGTCAAGAAAAAAGATGGTAGTTATCATCTTGTTATTGATTTACAGAAGGTTAATCAATATACTACTCCTAGAGCACATTTGTTTCCAGGAGTTCCAGAGCTGGCTGCACATATTACGCCACAAAGTAAGTGGTTTACAGTAAGAGATTTGGCAAATGGCTTTTTTTGCAGTACCACTCAAGATAAAAGATTGGCCAAGATTTACCTTTACAATTAAAAACCAGCAATATGTCATGACAAGGTTACCACAAGGATTTCAAAATAGTCCAGTTATTTTTCATCAGATCCAGTCTACAGCATTTGGAAAATGATGATTTAGTGTTACATTACATTGATGACATTTTGATTCAGTCAGAGACAGTACAGGAGCATGCATGGTTTCTTAAAAGAGTTTTTCATACTCTACAGCAGGTGGGGCTTAAGGTTAAAAATGAAAAAAATCAGTTTATGTCACAAGAAGTCAAGTTTCTAGGTACTATTATAAAACCGACAGGAAGGTCTCCTTGCCCTATGCGTGTGCAAGGCATTTTCCAAATGGAAAAGCCACTGACTATAGCAGACCTACATAAATTCATGGGAATCATGAATTACAACAGAGAATTTATAGAGGATTATGCAGCCGTGGCTGCTCCCCTATATAAAATGTTACAGGAACAAAAGAACTCCACCTTTTTAGAATGGGGATCCCATGAAGAGGAGGCACTTTCACAAATAAAAGTAAAATTAGCACAAGCTACAGAATTAATAGCACTCACACCAAGGTTACCGTTTGTGCTACAAGCAGCAGCAGGGAAAAAAAACAATGTTTGTGGTACTGCCACAGGAATGGCCACGTGATAGCGACAACAGAATGGAAAAACATTATGTCCAATCACTTTCTGTAGTAGGAAGATGACTCCAGTAGAACTGCGCTACCACCCATGTATACAGCAATTATTAGCCATTTACTGGGGTATTAAACAAACTGAGAACCTAACTGTATTTTCCAGCATTATAGTACAAACATCACATTAAGCAGTAAAAGCTCTGACAGACAAATTTGAAATGAATAAAATTACAAATTGTATTAGGCAGTCTTTGCAAAATGGATGGCACTTTTCTAAATGAAAACTGTCACTATACAGACAGGGGACAAATACTATTTGTCCAATCATATGGGATATGAAGGGAAACAGCATAACTGTTTAGAAAAGATAATGTCATCTGAGGTGCAATTTTTGGCATCTGATTTTGATCACTTTACACCATCCATCTTTGTGGATTGAGCACGATATTGGGACAAAGGTTGATACTGGACAGGATTGCCATAGTTCCAGAGAATCCACAACTGGATTCTCCCAAACTAATTAAGTTACCAGGACACATGTCAGCTCAAAGAGCTGAACTTGAGGCAGTACTATATGTGCTAAAGTATTACAAACCTTGCTTGTGGGCAGAGGAGGTAACTATCAAAAAGTAAAGTTAAAAACCCTATGGGTACCTGTAAGGGCCATGGGAGCCGCTCACATCTTGGATTAGAAGTATCACTGCAGAGCCCTTTTCTTTTGCACAGTTCTAGTAACCGCTGCCATGTTACCTTTCATGGTGAAGCGAAGGTATTCTTCTTGTCCGGCCGCTAAGCAGCAATGTTACTTGCTAGAGAATTTTCCAGCAGGTTAGCTTTGGTCAAAGGAAGAAAGAAGCCTGGAGACAATTTATTCCTGATCAGTCCTGCAGTGAATAATGACTATTATAAACACTGTTTTACTTTCATAGGACTAAAGAAGCTAAACTCCTTTTTACTACATTTTCCGTAAATGGTGTGCATAGTTTGCTTTTTTCTAAGTTTGTACTTGTGTTCTGTGTTTCTTTTCCAGTTTGCATATTGCATTCTAAAATATGTTCAATAAAAAGTTATTTGCAAAAAAATCTTTTTCTGTCACGGAAAATAGACTACAGACTCGTAAAGAGGATAGTTAAGTAAAAAATACATAATTCATCACACTTTGCTTCTGTGATATTTCTTCCTGATTTGCTTTTAACCAATGGCTACCCTGAGTAGGCTTATCAAAATATTCCACTGGAGTATATTTTGGAAGTTTTGCAATTCAATAAAAATATAAAAAATATTTAAGAGGAGTAAATAGACTCCCAGAATGTCTGTGTTTCAACTTGTCACAACTGCAAGTGGGTGCTTGGTGGTTAGATATATTATCAAATAAGTCATGGTCTTTAGGTAAGGCTGATGGATAACAGTCACAGTCACTTACTTTATATTAAGTTTTATCTGGGTAGAGATCCTATAGGGGGTGTCACAGGTTGACAATAAGGCACCTGCAGTATACTTTGTCAGCATAACACGTATCCTATAAGTTAACTGCTGCTACTCCCTCATTTTTTGCAGACAGCAGGTACCTAAGCACCTAAAGCCTACATTTGGTTTTCTAGGTAACATACTTAAATAAAAATAGGTGCGTTCTCATACAACAGGGCAACTATTATGTCTGAGTAATACAAGAACTGTAAAGACACCTGCTGTCGCATAATAATGTCAAACCTGTTATGTATAAAAGACAGACACTGCAGTCACATGTACACAAGCAACATGGATTTAATGCAAATAATAACCTAACACATTTAAATAAAATTTTCTCACATGTAGGGCTTCACCCCTCTCAGCCATGCATACTCCTACTTGTATATTATCACTTCAAGGTAATTTCACCTAAGAGAAAAAAAAAAACGAGACCAGTATATTTCCGTGACCTTTAATTCTTGGAGTTTATTCTGAATCTTAAAATATATCTACAACGCAGGCAGCAACCAATCAAAAATAAATAAAATGAACAAGTGAAAATGCTCAAAAAACATCTGTTGCATCTTGAAGAAGTTAAGATAACCGTAACAGGGATCTTACCATATTAAAAGATGAATGTGCTGTTTGGTTTCTTGGTGAACTTAAATATACCTGACTATGTAGTGAGCCTATTGTACAAGAAACCTAGAACATCACTTCTATTCTCCTGGATAACCCCAAAATATTCTACTAATATTTGATTATTGGTAAATGATAAAAAAGCTACACCTGAGAAAAATCTCACCACATTTTTCATGGCTCCAAAGCCATGAATATACTGTCTGCTATCTCACAATGATGTGAATCTAAGATCTTGTAACAATATCTGTTCACTACTGTAGTATCTAAGATCTTGTAACAATATCTGTTCACTACTGTAGTATCTAAGATCTTGTAACAATATCTGTTCACTACTGTAGTATCTAAGATCTTGTAACAATATCTGTTCACTACTGTAGTATCTAAGATCTTGTAACAATATCTGTTCACTACTGTAGTATCTAAGATCTTGTAACAATATCTGTTCACTACTGTAGTATCTAAGATCTTGTAACAATATCTGTTCACTACTGTAGTATCTAAGATCTTGTAACAATATCTGTTCACTACTGTAGTATCTAAGATCTTGTAACAATATCTGTTCACTACTGTAGTATCTAAGATCTTGTAACAATGTCTGTTCACTACTGTAGTATCTAAGATCTTGTAACAATATCTGTTCACTACTGTAGTATCTAAGATCTTGTAACAATATCTGTTCACTACTGTAGTATCTAAGATCTTGTAACAATATCTGTTCACTACTGTAGTATCTAAGATCTTGTAACAATATCTGTTCACTACTGTAGTATCTAAGATCTTGTAACAATATCTGTTCACTACTGTAGTATCTAAGATCTTGTAACAATATCTGTTCACTACTGTAGTATCTAAGATCTTGTAACAATATCTGTTCACTACTGTAGTATCTAAGATCTTGTAACAATATCTGTTCACTACTGTAGTATCTAAGATCTTGTAACAATATCTGTTCACTACTGTAGTATCTAAGATCTTGTAACAATATCTGTTCACTACTGTAGTATCTAAGATCTTGTAACAATATCTGTTCACTACTGTAGTGCAGCAAAGAATAACTGTAGAATCACTTTATTTTAGTCTCATAATAGCTTTAATGTTTATGGTCAACAAGGCCTGGTCACTCTTATGAAGAATGGTTTATGTAGACTGTCATGATCCCTGTCTTCTTACGTTTCCTCTTGACCTTTACCCTACCCGACGACATTTCTATATTGTTTGTCTACCTGCGTTCTTATCAACATCTGCACATCATTTACCTACATCTGCTCTATCTGAAATATGTAATGCTTCAGGGTGTAGCATGTACACTAATCACAGAATTATCAAAAGATTATTTTGAAATCAGGTTCAATATTGAGCACTTATCAGAACTGTGTCCCATTCTCAATAAAAACCTGCAGTGTTAACACCATAGGAAGGACTCCACAGATGTGTAATGCACAGACCTGAAAGGATCCAGTCATGGGTCCTTGCTAATAACATTATGAAACAATGTCATGGGGGGCAGAAAATAATAATCAGAAAACAGACCCCCCCCCATAGTGGGAAATGGACAAATCCAGCACAGATATGTACACGACAGAGAAGAGATGATATGGTTGTGTGAACAACAGTAGTGAAATCCTCAGTAAAATTACAAACTCAAGACTGCACAATCATGTCACATATAAAACCTGTTTTAGACTCCATATACAAAATAAAGCTGTAAATCCAAACTGGCCTCGGAATGGTAGGTACCTATGCTTGAATGATTTCCACAGATTTGAGTCATACCAAATGAAAATGTTGATTTAAGACCAAAGTGTGTGCACAAGATTATGCCTGGTAAGGCCTAACCGCTATATGACAGCCTAGAATCACTGTAGGTCCGACAGCTAAAGGGGGAAACAGGACATAGCTATACAATCACTGTAGGTCCGACAGCTAAAGGGTGAAACAGGACATAGCTATACAATCACTGTAGGTCCGACAGCTAAAGGGGGAAACAGGACATAGCTATACAGGTTCCACACAGCATGAATTAATAGACAAAAAAAATAGTGGAATGATAGGATACAGAGTGCAAAGACAAGGAGAAATGGGATACGTGTAGTGTGACAGACAGCGCTGGTTTTAGTATCCATATGTTGCACCAGCATTTGTCTGATTTATAAGCTAACTTAGGAAAGGATTATTGTATGCCAGTCATTTATAATTTTATTACTGTCAGTTATGAATTTCCAATTTTTTCAGTGACATTTTCACAATGTACTATCTTACAGTGGACTACATTCCGTACTTTTCTCATCCTAGCCTCCATTTTATACATCTGAGTTTTATCACACATGTCAGAGCTCATTTTGATTCCTTCATTTCTATTGGACAAACCTGCTCTTCTACCCCCTTGTCCTATCTTCTTGTAACTCATATAGACACCTAGCTCATCCCTAGAGGTATGTCCTAACACCTTCCTGTAACCACAGTCTCTCAGGTAAATCATTTACCTCTCATTTCATAACAAACTGTGCAACTGCTTTGCATCACTACAGTTATCCTCCAACTTTCTAGACACACCAGTCCAGTTTATTTCATTGAATAACTGCCTCACAGGTAAGTGTCACCACTAAAGTATCTAAGAATTATTAAAAATAGCAGCACCCAGTGCCCATATGAGAAGATCAGAACATCTGCAGGAAAATCCTAAAAAATGGTTTTGAGAAAAAAGAATCCAGAAGCTTGAAATCCTGAGCTTATATGGCTCTGTACTAGACAAAAGCCACAAAGTTCAACATTACTGGATAGGATAGGATGTCCACACACACTTACCTTATGTCTAGCCACACAGCTTATGTCCACACACACTTACCTTATGTCCAGCCACACAGCTTATGTCCACACACACTTACCTTATGTGCACCCACACTTACCTTATGTCCACACACACTTACCTTATGTCCAACCACACAGCTTGTCCACACACACTTACCTTATGTCCAGCCATGCTTACCTTATGTCCACACACACTTACCTTATGTCCAGCCACACACACTTACCTTATGTCCAGCCACACAGCTTATGTCCACACACACTTACCTTATGTGCACCCACACTTACCTTATGTCCACACACACTTACCTTATGTCCAGCCACACAGCTTGTCCACACACACTTACCTTATGTCCAACCATGCTTACCTTATGTCCACACACACTTACCTTATGTCCAGCCACACAGCTTATGTCCACACACACTTACCTTATGTCCAGCCACACTTACCTTATGTCGACACATGCTCTGTATTCCTCCTTTCAACATCTCCAGCACTCAAGAACGAGTACTTTCAACAAACTTAACAAACACTGATGATTTGACTGAATGAAATGAGACATGCTGTCATGGACCATGTCAATATTTTGCTGAAATGTCGCTAGGGTGGGAAGAAGTGGGAAGTGTCAAGGGCCATGACTGGGAGGTGGCGATCATTGGAAGTTTCAGAATGCTGCTATACCACTTGCAGTCAAGTCTGAAGCACTATGGCTTCAGTGTGCTTTGTGTGATATACAGTCAGAAAGAATGAGACAAGGAGCTTGCCACAATTATTCCAAAAAGAAAAGCCTATTTTGCTGCTCACTTTATCATCAAAAGAGCTTTTCTCTCTCTCTCTCTCTCTCTCTTTTTTTTTTTTTTTTATTTTTTTTTTATTTTGCTCTTTCACTTGAAGGCTACAGTTTGTTTCTTCTCAATTTAAGTTGAATAAAGTTGATAATGGGGAGCTGCATTACTGCAGCAGGCATCCCTGTACTTACCTACGTCTCTGATATTCTGATTTTCAGAAGTTTTACAGTCAATGTTTAGGATGTTGATGTTGGGGTAGATCAATTTGTGTAGACCTATAGGTCCCAATTAGTTGAGATAATCGACTGTGTAATATATATATCTATATATATATATATATATAGATATACACACACATAGACACATATACATACACACGCGAGCACTCGCACACCGACACACAGATACACACACACACACACACACACACACACACACACACACACACACACACGCACACACGCACACACACACACATGCAAGCACACATACATACACAGACACACACAGACACACACACACACACACACACACACACACACACACACACACACACACACACACACACACACACACACACACACACACACACACACACACACACACACACACACACACACACACAGACACACACACACACACACACACACACACACACACACACACACACACACACATGCAAGCACACATACATACACACACACACACACACACACACACACACACACACACACACACACACACACACGCACACACGCACACACGCACAGACACACACACACATACACACACACACATACTGATTGCCGCACTTCAGTAGCCCCACAACACTCGATCCTTTCATTGCAGTGAATGGGTGCACACTGCCAAATTACGCAATGTACATCTCCCCCTTCTTGACCAAAATAATGTGGTTCAACAATCTCCAAACTGGTCTGTACAGATATTCAGGTTCAAAGGTTCATAGGTGAACACTAGGCTACCGATCACTGCAGCATTTCTAAGTCTAGCCATGCAACTCAAATGTATCTCATGAGTTGTTGTGCATTAGAGATTATTTTAAGGGGTGTATATTAATCAGGGCATGATTTAACGGCTTCCCCTGTTCACCACAGACAAGTGTCAGACCAGGGGTGAATTTCTGATTTCCTATCCACTGGTGCAGGTTTCTTTTGAATAGGGTTAGAGAATGGCTCTGCTTCACATGGACGAGAAGCCTGTTCCAGAGAAGGGGAATTCTCTGACACACATACCTGTCCCCCTAATGTGTCCTATTTAGGTCGCAAGCAAAGTTTAAAGTCCTAGATTGAGTAATACTGATGCTATTCATTTTGTAGATATGCAAATGTTCCATCAGCGTGGGATCCAAGGATGTCTTGTATGCCTGGTATAAATCACCTCTCAACAGTCTGTAGGAAAGAGAGTATAGAGATAAAACTTTGAGGTGATCTGCACAGACATGCTGTTTACTTCCTATATTCTTTTTGTGAGGCCCATGGTGGACATTCCAGTTGTTGCAATGATGGGCCTGATGAAGGCCTAATACAGTGGAACAATGACTTCCTTGGGCTAGATGCCTTGCTCTTGCTTATAAGATGAGCACCATAAAATGATTCCCTTACTACCTTGGACATATGTTGGTTGAAAGCCAGGTTACTATCTTCATATGTACTCAAATCCCTGATGACTGGTTCTACTGTTAGGGGTGGGCGATCAATGAGCAATTTTCTATGGTTGTTGACTTCCAAAAGGGTACTATTATACATTTTTTGCCATTGAGTTCTAAGCAGTGGTTTTGGCACCAGTCATTTGTCTGTGTTAGTCCTTCCTGTAGATGTTAGTGTCTTGGGGGGATTCTATGACTGCTGCTAGTTTACAATCATCTGCAAACTTGATCAACCAGAGGCCCTTGACAGCAGCCTTGACTACCAAGAAGTAGATGCCAAAAAGGAGCAGAGACAGGTCAGAGCCTTGAGGGACTTCACTAGCATCTGGTGTCTTTGTGGAGGTTCTTTCCCATCCTAGCTTTCTGGGTCCTGTCTAAGAGCCAGCTGGCTATCCAGTGCATAACATAGGGGTTTATGCCTATGTCCCTGAGTTTGTTTACAATACCTGAATGCGGTATTGTATCAAATGCCTTATCCAGGTCAAGGTAGGCAGTATGCATCATTGCTTTGGTGGCCTTTTCAAAGAAGTCCACCAAGTTGAGTAGACATAATCTGCCCTGACGAAACCAAACAGGGTTGGATGCAGTGTTTGAAGGTTTCCTATGTCCATAGTAAGTCTTTCTATGGCTTTGCATATGAACATTGTCAGGCTTATGGATCTGTAGTTCCCACGGTCTGCTGATGGCTGACCCTAGTGCAAGAGGACAAAGCCTGCCTGGAAGCTATGGTTAAACAGTGACTCATAGGTCATGTTTTAGGCTATTAGGAGGCGTCCTTGCATGTCCTAATCTTGGCTATGATTTGTTTTCTTTTGTTGTACAATACATTTATGTTTGGATTCCACCTGGGTGGTTTCTTTTTTGAGTTAGTTCTGGGCTTGTTTATGGTAAGCATGCCTGTCTCCATGCATTTATTGACACAATTACACAGGGTTTCAATGAACAATTCCATTTAGGCAGCTGTGTTCACATGATTTATCAGGGCTTGAAATTTTAACAGGTTATCACTTAGTAGTAGAACATTTTCCTTAGAATAGTACCTAAATGTTACAAGGTTAGTGGGGTGATCACAGAATTAAAGGAGACAGTTTTGTGGTTTGACCTTACCAGAGAGGACACTACATGGGGGGGGGGGGGTACAGCATTCTCCCATTCTCCCATGTTTGTGAATACCAGGTCAAGTATGTTTGTACCCCTAGTGGGCATATGGACAAAGTCCAGGATGCTATGAGCCTGTATGTTTGGGGTCATGTAAGTATCCTGGTTTATAGCGGAGTAGTTGAAATCAACCATGACTGTGGTATTGGGTTGAATGGTGAAGGTCTAAAGTAAGCCCGAATATGAGTTATGGGTTACTTGGGTCATAGAGGATGACCTATAGGTTACAGATATATGATATGGGACTTTGCCTATGGAAAATTGAACACGGAGAAGCTCAAGCATGTCATCCTGTTTGATTATTGAGGTGAGTTTGTTGTTGATATAGCTTGAGACACTGCCACCTTTTCTTTCCTGTCTGCCTTGTCTGTGCAGTAGCTGGCTTGAATGTGTGGAAGGCATTGTAGCCCTGCACTGCCAGGGTGCTTTTCGTGTCTTTAAATCATATCTCAGTAACTGCACAGATGTCCACATTTTCAAGGGTGAGGAAAGCCTGACAGGTTGTTGGTATTGAGCAGTTACACCTTTAGATTTCCTTGGGGTGGTTTTGCTATGTTAAAATGTTTGTAAGTTTAGTATTGCCAAAAAAAGGCCCTGTGGGTGAGGAGAATATATTAGCCAATATTCAAAAGCCTATATGGGACAGGTGCAGACCATTCTTGGCAAAGCAGCATGGTTTATTGACCATACCCCCCCCACTGGAAGCCCCTTGGAATGACACCAGGAACTAAGCCAGTTGTTGAAGCTAATCATCTTATGTTCATGTTGCGGCATCATCCTTGGAAAAGGTAGAATGCCGACCCACTTCTAGGCAAATAACAGCCCAGGACACATAGTCTGACATCTCCATAGGTTCATAGGTTCATAGGTAGGTACTAGACTATATGTCCAAAGGCATTTATAAGCGTAGCCGGAATGTGTTGTCTTTCTTTGCCCCCTTAGATTAGTTCCCTGTGCCTCTGTCCAGCAGAGCCATTGAAGTAATCCCTGGGGTAGACATTCTGTTTCCCATCCACTCATCAAGGATTCTCTTGAAGAGGGTTAGCAAGGAGCTCTGCCTAATGTAGATTGGAATCTTGTTCCAGAGCATGGGAAGTCTCTGGGACAGGAATCTATCCCTCCAGCACGTCCCATTTATTATTGTGGTGAGGTTTAGATCCCTGGAGTGCATGGCTTGAGGGGATGTGGTTTTCTTTAGGTGGAGCATGTCCATCAATTCTAGGTTGGACATGGCCTTGTATGTCAGGCAGAGATCACCTCTGAGTAGGTGGCATGCAACTGAGTACAGCTGGGGTTTCTTCATCCCTGTGCATAAAGGGGACCATCTACTGACCTGGGAATTTGCAAACCCATACATTTGACTATTCTTATCTGTAAGGCCATGCAATGAATAATCATGAACCTAATAAATAATGACACAGGAGACCTTGAAACACTGGACCTGACCCAGTTCAGTTTTGTCATGGAAAGGGCATGCCTACTGACTCTGTGGGATTTCTTTGAGAAATTCTCAAAGGCTATGGATAAGGGTAAAACAGTGTATACCACCTACCTCGACCTGGCCAGTTCCCCACTCAGGTATCTCAGGTATTGTAAATAAATTCACAAAACTTGGAATAAAGCTGCATGTCACCAGATGGATAGCCAATTGGCTCGTGGACAGGACATGTGGCTAAATTGCAGGAATCCAGATCTAGCAAGAGGCCACAGAGCATAATGCTGGGACCACTTCTGTTTGGAATATACTTCTCTGAAATCAAGGCTAATATGGTAGGCCTCTGGACGATAAAGTCTGATGTTGACTGCAAGCTGGGGGGAATCACTGAATTTCCCAATGATGTAGATATCCTTTAGGAGGGACTAGATAAGAAAAAAATAACTGGTGCCAGAACCATGATCTAAACCTAAATGCCAAAAAATGTATTATCATACCCTTTGGGAAATTAAATACCCTGTCATTATTTTTTTTTTCCAAACAATCTTTATTGAATTTTTGATATACAACAACAAGCAAAATCAACATAACTAGAAGTTAATAAATTATAGGTATGTATGAGCAATATGATAACACAATACTACATCTACAAAAGTGTAACAACTCTAAAAAAAAAAGAAACTATATACATAGTGCCATACAGATCTAAATACTAAGGTATGTATCCTACAATTGTTTGCCCATGAGTTAAAAAAAGGAAAGAAAGAATAAAGACTTGTTCCAAAAGACTTCTTAGTTATTTTAGCATGGTACATTCAGCTAATATCTAGTATTGAAAAAATAAGGTTCCATAGGTGCTTAAATTCCAATTTTTTACGAGGGTTGACAATTATCAATTTTTGAGAGGTTATGTATGTAACTGCCATTTTTCTGAAGCCCTCCCAAGATAGCTTGGAGCGATCCATCCAATGTTTGGTAATATAAAATTTAATCAACAGACATATAATAATCAGGCTTTTAAACTTAAGGGGTGGCATATTAATACGGGTAATATGGAGTAGCGCCATTTCCCAGGATAGTGTTGACTTGTGATAGCCCATTTTATCCAATCTAACCTTGAGGGAGCACCATAAGTTATGCGCATATTTGCAATACCACAGGATATGTATAATATCTGCGTGTGGATGTGGGCAACAGGGGCATGATGCGGAGATAGAGGGATTGAATTTGTTTAGGTGGGTTGGGGTAAGATATAGATTATTTATAATCATAAATTGAGTGTAGGTAAATTTCTTGAAGGGGGAGTATTTAAGCGTGAGCATTATCGATTCTTTCTTCTGTTGTAGAGATAAATTGGATCCTTGTCTGTTCCAATAATCAGCAAAATTAACTTCATCCCCATAAAGGTATGTGGAGAATGCTTTGTATGAAATGGAGAGCATATGTTTCTTGACACTTAAGTTTAAGAGCAGTGGGGTGATTATATTGATTTCAGTTTCTGTTTTGTGTTGGTTTATAGGGAGGGATGAAAAGAGATCTCTTAGCTGTCTCAAAATGATAGTATAGGCTTTAGACAACGATAAAGTTCCTCTAAAGTCGTTTAGAGGGAGATGTTGAGATTTGAGTATATCCCATATCGTGTAGTTTTTTATCATAGGAAATCTGTTTAGGTTCAGCATTTGGCCTCCCATTGTAATGTTAGGATTTAAATGGATAGGTTGTAATAGTGGTAGGGCATTGGATAGGCCTACCTAATTAAAAAGTTCCTGAAAGTCCTCAATTAGGTCCTTAAGAATTTTATGAATTTTCATTTTCTTAATTGAAGCTCTCGTAAGGAAAGGCAAAGATTTGGGATTAATATTTTTATTAA